>NW_027186645.1:14962508-15192508 GCF_028583685.1 Petaurus breviceps papuanus | reverse complement strand
TATAAGACAACTCCAAAAGACTCATGACGGAAAGAGATGTCTTCCTTTAGAGAAAGAACTCAAAAGGACAGGTTTGAATGCAGATTGAAGCAAACTACCTGCTCTCTTTCTTTTTCTTCTTTGGTTTTGTTTCCTCTTTTCCATTGTTCATTCCATTGGTTACAATCCTTCTTTACAACCTGACTAATGCCTAATGTGAAAGTGCTTGCATGGGGTGGCCAGGTGGCTCAGCAAGTAAGAGCACCGGCCCCAGTGTCGGGATGACCTGGGGATCAAATCCGGGCTCAGATACTTAGCACCACACCCAGAAATAACTGGCCATGTAACCTTTAGCAAGTTACTTAACCCCAATTGCTTAATAAAAAAAAGTGCTTGCAGATCCTATATTTGATTGCACGCTACCATGGGGGGTGGGGAGGAGAAAGAGGGGGAAAAAAATTGAAACTCAAGGGATTGTGGAACTGAATCTTATAAACTAAAAGTAAATTAATTAATTAATTAATTAAGAATAATAAACTTTGGCCAAAAAAAAAAAAGATTTAGCCAACTGGGTTGGTGTTGAGAGAGAAATAGCAGGGATTTGTGGAAAAGAAAAATGACTGGAATCATATTATTTCAAGCATAACCAGCTATAGGTACCCAATGTGGATTTAAAAAGTTAAAATAAAGGTAATATAATAGACTTGATAGAGAACAGAGCAAACTTCAATGCTACTGGGTTGAACTCAGTCATAAAATGTAACATAATTTCATAATTTATTAAACAACAGAACCTGACAATTTGCTACATAAAAAATACTTAAAACATAATATTCACAGAATCAAAATGAGGGACTGGATTAAAATGTAAACTGTAAAATGTAACAATAAAAAAGGGATAGTAGTTATGATTTCATACATGGAAAAAAAAAAACCCAAACAAACCAACCAGATTGGGTAAATTGAATTATGCCTAATAGAATAGTAAAAGATGAATATGAAATATACATACATGAAATAGCATAGAACTTGTCTTAGCATGATTCTGGATCTGAAGGAACATAAAACACATTCACAGCCAAGTTTAAACTCAATAGAGAATTTACTAAAAGCATCTAAGTCACCCATGGCACCTTACTCACACAAATGGACAGGAGACACTGATATATGTTAGTTAACTCTGTGAAATAACAGCCACTCATGTAAACACAACATAGGATATCAACTCTTTCTTGTTAGACCAATTTAGATTGACCCCGGGAGAAGGTGGGGTCTCTACTGTTAAGTTCCAAGGTAGACAAAAGGAGCTAGGACCTTTTATGGATGTACCAATCAAGAACAAACAGAACTCTCTGAATGCACCAGGCATGAGCATTGCTTTGGTATCTATATGGATTCACTTGTCATTCTAGCACTGGGGATCTTCTACTTACTGCATATGTGACCTCAGGAAAGTCAGGTCATGTTTCTAAGATTCAGATTCTTCATTTGTAAAATAAGGAGGTAGTCTAGGTCAGTTATGTCAAACTGATATAGAAATGAGGCCACTAGACTTTACATAAGAATCTGCAGGTTGCATACTGACATAGAAAATCATATATTAACATTATCTATGTCCTATTGTATTTTATTTACTTTATTAAATGTTTCCCAATGGCATTTTAATATGGTTCAGATCATCCTTGACTCTCAGGTCATGTGTTTGACACCTCTGGATTGCATGACCTCTCAGATTACTTTTATCTACAAATCATTGTGATCCCATGATCTATTTCTAGTTACATATTTCCCTTGCACTCCCTGTGAGATCTAACTAGACTGTACTAGTATCTCCATACTAAAAAAAGAAGTTACCTAAATTGTAAAAAATCCTAGACAATAAGATAATAGGTGACTTCAATAAAGTACTTTCAAATGCCAACAAATATAGCAGAAAAGTTTTTTTTAAGGAATTAATTTTCCTGAATAGAATTTTAGAAAAAAAATAGCTTTGGAAGACATTTAATGATTATTTAATAGTGATAAAATTATTATTTAGCATCATACATCCTCTATACAAAAAATAATCATAAAGGCCTTCCAGCCAAAATGGCTGCATGAAGAAATGGTGGACCCTTCAGGTCCCATATACCTACTCAACCAGAACTGTGAAAGTCATAGTAGGCTGCATAATGATCAAGAAATTCAGTAAGAAACTACAGTAAGCAGAGTCAAGTTGGCAGAGAGAAGCCAGGAAGTTGCCTGAGTTCTCTAGTTTCCCTCAGAAATAACATCAAATCAAGCATCTAAAAGGATTCTGTGGTGACAGAATCCACAAAAAAGACAAAGTGAAACAATTTTCTAGCCCAAGATAACTTAGAAGGACTTCAGGAAAGGTCTGTCTCACTTGGGCAAAAGGTGTATTCAGCCCAGCACAGGTAGTGTCTGGGTAAGCTAGTGGAAGACTCATGGCCACAGCACACAGATCAGCAACAGAGACCCCAGAGTCCTGGATCAGGAGGCCAGTGGCACAACAGTCCAGATAGGAGGCCTCCAACCCCAGCACATCAGGCAAACTGCCAGTCCTAGAACCCACAGCACAATAGGCAAGACTAGGCTGGGTCACCTTAGTGCAATGGGCAAGCTACCAACCCCAACAGTCCCAGTGCAAAAATCCAGTGACCAGATCCCTGACCCTCAGTGCAAGAAGTTTGAGATGGTGTCTACTACACCCCAGGAGCAGAGCTCAATTTTAAAAATAAGCAAAAATTGAAAAAGAACCCTGACCATAGAAAACTACTATGGTATCAGGGAAAATCAAGACACAAACTCAGAAAAGGACAACAATGTAAAAATGCCTACATTCAAAGACTCAGAGGGGAATATGAATTGGTCTCAAGCCTGAAAAGTCCTCTTGGAAGAGCTCAAAAGGGGTTTTAAAATTCAAGTAAGAGAAGTAGAAGAAAAATTAAGAAAAGAAATGAGAGTTATGCAAGAGAATTATTTTAAAAGAGTTAACAACTTGAAAAAGGAAGCACAAAAATTGACTGAATAAAACAACTCCTTTAAAAGAAGAATTGGCCAAATGGAAAAGGAGGTACAAAAACTAACTGAAGAAAATAATTTCTTGAAAATTAGAATTGGGTAAGTTAAAGCTAATGATTCCATGAGACATCAAAAATCAGCCAAACAAAACCAGAAGAATGAAAAAAATAGAAGAAAATGTAAAATATCTCTTTGAAAAAACAAGTGACCTAGAATATAGATCCAGGAGAGATAATTTAAGAATTACTGGACTACCTGGAAGCTATGATAAACAAAAAAAGAGAACCTGGACAGCATCTTTAGAAAAATTATCAAGAAAAACTGCCCTGTTATCCTAGAACTAATAGTCATTGAAACAATCCATAGATCACCTACTGAAAAAGATCCCAAAATGAAAACTCCAAGGAATACTGTAGCCAAATTTCAGAACTATGAGGCCAAGGAGAAAAATACTGCAAGCAGCCAGAAGGAAACAATCCACAGTAAGGATTACACAGAACTTAGTAGTTTCTACATTAAGGGATCAGAGGACTTGGAATATGATATTCTGGAAGGCAAAGGAGCTTGAATTACAACCAAAAATTAATTACTCAGCAAAGTTAAGTATTATCCTTCAGGGGAAAAGATGGGCATTCAATGAAATACAGGACGTTAAACATTTCCTGATGAAAAGACCAGAACAGAACAGAAAATTTGATTTTCAAATACAAGCCACAAGAGAAACATGAAAAAGGAAAGAGAAAAGAAAAAAAAAACCCATGATATTCAATAAGGTTAAACTATTAACATCTTTATATGGGAAGATGATACTTGTAATTCTTAGAAACTATATCTCTCTATTAGGAGAGTTAGAAGGAATATACTTAGAGGGTGTAGGTATAAGTTGATTTGATGTGATTATAAAAAATTTAATTAAGGAATGAAAAATAGGATTGTATTGGGAGAAAAGGAAAAAGGGAGGTAGAATGGGGTAACTTATATCATATGTAAAGGCATGAACAACCTATTATAATAGAGAGAAAGAAGAGAGGGGTGAGCATTGTTTGAACCTTACTCTCATCAGGTTTGGCTCAAAGATGGAATAGCATACATATTCAGTTGGGTAAAGAAATCTATAGGGAAGTAGGAGGAAAAGAGGAAAAGAAAGGGGGGGGGACTAATAGAAGGGAGGGTATATTGAGGGAGGTGGTGGTGTGAAGCAAAACACTGGTAAAGAGGGACAGGGCAAAAGGAGAGAGCGAAAAAAGTATAAACAGGGAAAATAGGATAGAGGGAAATACACAGTTAGTAATCATAACTGTAAATGTGAATGGGATGAACTCATCCATAAAATGGAAGTAGACAGCAGAGTGGATTAAAAACCATAATCCTACATTATGTTGTTTACATGAAACACATCTGATGCAGAGACACACACACATAGTAAAGGTAAGAGGATGCTTTAACTGAAGTAAAAAGAAAAAGGAGGGGTACCAATCCCGATCTCAGACAAAGCAAAAGTAAAAATAGGTCCAATCAAAAGAGACAAAAAAAGGAAACTACATCTTGCTAAAAAATACCATCAAGAATGAAGTAATATCAATATTAAACAAATATGCACCAAGTGGTATAGCATCCAAATTCTTAGAGGAGAAATTAAGTGAGTTACAGAAATAGATAGACAGCAAAATTACACTAGTGGGGAGAAGTCAAACTCTCCCTCTCAGAACTAAATATATCTAACCAAAAAATAAACAAGAAAAAAGTTAAGTAGGTGACTAGAATTTTAGAAAAGTTAGACATGATAGACCTCTGGAGAAAACTGAATGGGGATAGAAGGAATATACCTTTTTCTCAGTGGTACATAGCACCTACACTGACAATGTACAAACTTTGTATTAAGGCATAAATCCTCACAATCAAATGCAGAAAGGCAGAAATATTAAATGCATCCTTTTCAGATCATGATACAGCAAAAAAATTATATGTAGTAAAGAGCCATGGAAAGATAGAGCAAAAACTCACTGGAAATTAAATAATCTAATTCTAAAGAATGAGTAGGGGGTGGCTAGGTGGCACAGTGAATAGAGCACCGGCCCTGCAATCAGGAGGACCTTCAAATCCGGCCTCAGACATTTGACACACTTACTAGCTGGGTGACTTTTGGCAAATCACTTAACCCCAATTGCTATCCAAAAAGCAAAAAAAAAAAAAAAGAATGAGTGGGTCAAGCAACAAATCATAGAAACAATCATAAATAAGATCAAAGAGAAATTACAAAAATGAGACAACATACCAAAATTTATGGGATGCAGCCAAAATAGTTTTTAGGGAAATTTTTGTATCTCTAAATACTTACATAAATAAAATAAAGAGCAGATCAATGAATTATAGGTGCAATTTAAAAATCTAGAAAAGGAACAAATTAAAAATCCCCAATTAAATATCAAATTAAAAATTCTGAAAATCAAAGGAGAGATAAATAAAACTGAAATTAAGAAAACTATTGAACTGATAAATAAAACTAAGAGCTGGTTTTATGGGGGGGAACCTTTGGTTAATTTGATTTTCTAAAAAAGAAAGAAAAAACCAAATTATAGTATCAAAAATGAAAAGAGTGAATTCACCACCAATGAAAAGAGAAATTAAAAAAATAATAATAATAAAAAAGAGAAATTAAAACAATAGTTAGGAGCTATTTTGCCCAACTGTATGCCAATAAAACTGACAATCTAAGTGAAATGGATGAATATTTACAAAAATACAAATTGCCCAGATTAACAAAAGAGGAAATAAAATACTTAAGTAAACCCATTTCAAAAAAGAAATTGAATGAACCACCCATGAACTCCCTAAGAAAAAATCTACAGGTTCAGATGGATTTACAAGTGAATTCTATCAAACATTTAAAGAACAACTAATTTCAATACTACACAAACTATTTGGGAAAATAGGTGGAGTCCTCCCAAATGCCTTTTTATGACACAAATATGCTATTGATACCTAAACCAGGAAGAACCAAAACAGAAAAAGGAAATTATAGACCAACTTCCTTAATGAATATTGATGCAACAAATTTAAATAAAATATTAGCAAAGAGATTACAGCAATTTATCATGAGGATAATATACTATGACCATATGGGATTTATACTAGGAATGTAGGGCTGGTTCAATATTAGGAAAACTATTAGCATAATTGACCATATCAATAACAAAACCAATGGAAATAATATGATTATCTCAATAAATGCAGAAAAAAGCCTTTGACAAAATACAGCACCCATTCCTATTAAAAACACTAGAGAACATAGGAATAAGTGCTGTTTTCCTTAAAATGGTATGTAGTATCTATCTAAAACTATCAGCAAGCATAATCTGTAATGGGGATAAGGTAGAAGCCTCCCCAATAAGATTGGGGTGAAAGAAGGAGCCCCATTATCACCACTATTATTAATACTGTACTAGAAATGTTAGCTTTAGCAATGAAAGAAGAAAAAGAAATTGAAGGAATTAGAATAGGGCAATAAGGAAACAAAATTGTCACTCTTTTGCAGATGATATGATGATACACTTAGAAAATCCTAGAGAATCAACTAAAAAACTACCTGAAATAATTAACAATTTTACCAAAGTTGCAGGATATATAAAATAAACTCACATAAGTCATCAGCATTTCTATATATTACCAACAAAGCTCATCAGCAAGAAATAGGAAGAGAAATTTCATTTAAAATAACTGTAGACAATATAAAATATTTAGAAGTCCATTTTCCCAGACAAACCCAGGAACCATATGAACATAATTAACAAAACAGCTTTCACATAAATAAAGTCAGATCTAAACAATTGGAAAATATCAACTGCTCATGGGTAGACCAAGATAATATAATAAAAATGACAATTCTACCTAAATTAATTTACTTATTCAGTACCACACCAATCAGACTACCAAAAAATTATTTGATAGAGCTAGAAAAAAAAACAAAATTCATCTGGAAGAGCAAAAGTTCAAGAATATTAAAGGAATTAATGAAAAAAATGTAAAGGAAGGTGGCTGAGCCATACCATATATAAAACTATATTATAAAGTGACAATCATCAAAACTATTTGGTACTGGCTAAGAAATAGAGTTGTGGATCAGTGGAATAGACTAGGAATACAAGACAGTAGTAAATTACTATAAGAAGTAACTACTGTCCCATACACCCAAAGACTCTAGTTCTGGAATAGAACTCACTATCTGACAAAAACTGCTGGGAAAACTTGAAAATAGTATGGCAGAAACTTGGCATAGACCAACATCTCACACTGTATACCACGATAAGGTCAAAATGGGTATAAGATTTAGACAAAAAAGGTGCTACTATAAGCAAATTAGGTCAGCAAGGAATAATTTATCTCTCGGATCTATAGAGAAGGGAAGAATTTGACCAAATGAGAGATAAGAGAACATTATGAAATGCAAAACAGATAATTTTGATTATGTTAAACTAAAAAGGCTTTGCATAAACAAAACAAACAGCCAAGATTAAAAGGAAAGCAGAAAGATGGGACTCAATTTTTATAGCCAGTATTTCTGAGAAAGGCCTCATTTCTCAAATAGATAGAGAACTGAGTTAAATTTTTAAGAATAAAAGTCATTGCCCAATTGATAAATGATCAAAGGATATGAAAAGGCAGTTTTCAAATGAAGAAATTAAAGCTATCTATAGTCATATAAAAATGCTCTAAATCACTATTGATTATAGAAAAAGCAAATTAAAATAACTCTGAGGAACCATCTCATACCTATCATATTAGCTAATATGACAGAAAAGGAAAATGATAAATGCTGAAGATGTGGGAAAATTAGGACACTAACGCATTGCTGGTAGAGTTGTGAACTAATCCAACTATTCTGGAGAGTAATTTGGAACTGTGTCCAAAGAGCAATCTAACTGTGCATACCCTTTGATCCAGCAATATCACTACAAGGTCTGTATCCCAAAGAGATAATAAAAGGGGAAAGGAACTACATATACAAAAATATTTATAGCTGCTCTTTTTGTGGCAACCTTGAGAAAGTTACTTAACCCCAATTGTTTTGGGGTGGCCAGGTGGCACAGTGGGTAAGAGTACTGGCCCCAGAGTTGGCATGACCTGGGATCGAATCTGGGCTTTGATACTTAGCACCACACCCAGAAATAACTGGCCGTGTAACCTTGAGCAAGTTACTTAACCCCGATTGCTTTAAAAAAAAAAAAATGAAGGTTGTAAACTATCTTTACACATAATTGGAAAAAATAAAATGCTATTTTAAAAAAAAAGAAACTATAGGAAGTGACTTCTTCCACACAAAATCTATGCAAAATATTAGTCAGAAATCCATAGATAACAGAAAAGTACCAACCTCCCATAGAAATACCACCAGCAACTATCAATATTACCAGAGAGAAATACATGTAGTCTGTAAGGCTCTATGTCCAGAGGCAGGAGAAGTAGAGTGCTCCTCTATGAAAACCTTAGAATGAAGCTTTTGGAAACCCTAGAAAGTCATAATGAGCAGGGATGCATGATGATGTTGTGCTCATACATTGATAGCATAGGCCTAGAGATTCTCGAGAAGCCTAATATTGTTCTGAGATGCTGGAGAGAGACCTGAAGATCCAGTCAGTCAATCAGTCAACAAGCATTTATTAAGAGTTTAGTATGTATCAGGCACTGAGTTAAGCAATAAGAATACAAATAAGCTAAAAAGAAAAACTGTCCCTGCCATCAAGGAGCTTATAGGGATTCTAATGGGGAAGATAATTCATAAAAGCTAGCTGAAAAGGGGTATGAGGAGAAGGTTCTTGCAACAGGGGCATAATGTAGAAGTCTAGTGGGAAATGAAGAAATCGTTGGCCTGGGCACCCTCCTTAAATAAAGTTTCTGGGAGAAGCCCTCCAACCTTCAATCATAAGGAAGGGCCCCAGCAACAGAGGATGCTTCTGAGGTGTGAGGTCAAGGGCTGAACCATGTTTCTGGAGGAAGACCTGATTTCAAATCTGGCCTAAGACATGTTTAGCTGTGTGACCTTGGGCAAGTCACTTAACAGGTCTTCTTCAGTTTCCTCAATTATAAAATGAGGGTAATAACAGAACCTACCTTGAATGGTGGTTGTGAGGTTCAAATGAGATATCTGGAAAATGTTCAGCATAGTGCCTGGTACATAGTAGGTATGATATAAATACTTATACTTTATATATACTTAGAGTATTTATATTTTCCCCATATCTTAGGAAGTAGCAGCTTTCTTATCAATGGACATATTCAAACAAAAGCTTGAATCAACCTGTTATGTATGTTGTACAGGGGATATTTGCTCAGGCATGGATTGAACTAGATGGTCTTTGAGGTCCCTTCCAATTCTGAGATTCTGTGATTTCAATATTTCTGGTAACATTAGACCTAGCTTATAAGCAGACGTAAGCATCACCATTCTGTATGGTATTAGGGCTGGATATATTTCCTGAGTTTCAGTTATACATCACTGACTTTTTTTTTTGCTTTTTGGAGAGGGGAAGGTAGGGCAATTGGGGTTAAGTGACTTGCCCAAGATCACAGGACTAGTAAGTGTTAAGTATGTGAGGTCGGATTTGCACTCAGGTCCTCCTAACTCCAGGGCCAGTGGTCTATTCACTGAGCCACCTAGCCACCCCACTGACTGACTTTTAAACATTTCAAATTGAATGTCAAACTCAACATGTCCCAAAAAAGGACCGTTATCTTTCTACCCATACTCTCTTCTCTTCCCAGTTTTCCTATTACTGTCCAGTACATTACCATGATCAAGTTATCCAATCTTGCATACTTGTTATCATCCTTAGTTCCTCATTCACATTTAGCCCTATATTCAGTCTATTGCCAAATCTTGTCATTTCTACCTTTTTATCTCTAGTCCTCTTATCTCCACTGGCAAATCAACCACCCAAGTATACACCCTCATCACCTCTTGCATGGACTATTGAAATAGCCTTTTATTTGGTCTCCCTGCCTCAAGCCTCTCCTCAGTCCAATCTATCTTCCACTCAACTGCCAAAGTGATTTTCCTAGAATTCAAGTATAAACATGTTACCACCTCACTCAATGAACTCCATCTACTATGTATTACCTGGTCCAGAATCAAACCTACCTTTTCAAGCATCTTACACTTTACTACCCCCCATAAATCACCTGTTTCATAGCTTCCTGGGTTCTATTCATGACTCAGGTAAAATTCTACCTTCTGTAGGATGCTTTTCCTGTCCCCTCCTCCATTCCAGTGTCTTCCCTCTGAGATTTTCTTTCATTTACACTGTATATACCTTATATGTGCATAGTGATTTGCCTATTGTCTATTATGGACTGTATTTTTGCTTTTCTTTGAATCCCCAGTACTTTGCACAGTACCTGACACCTAGTAAGAACTTGATAAATGAATTTTGACTTACTGACTGACCATTCAGGGAATGAAGAGATAAAGCTGATTTTCTAATCACTTATAACAACTTATCCAAAGCACAAATAAGATTTCTCCAAAACCAGGAACAGAAACAGTCTAGATTTGAGCAATACTACACTTCTTCTCAGAACCATCCTTGTTCTTTCTTTGTTTCAGTTGTCTCAGGTCATCAGTGAACCACATAGGATAATGAGGACTTCATAACACAGTGAGTGGGTGGTTGTACATTACACAGACTACTCCAGGAAGCCATGGGGAATTCCAGCATCTCTTGGTTACCTATTCTTTTACTTGCTATGACTAAAGCCTGTGATCGACACTTAATGAATCATGGTTTATTCTAATACAGGAAAGATGGCTATGCTTTTGATATATATCTCTTAGCGGAAAGGCAAGAACATATTTCCTAAGTTTCCTCATCAGTAAAACCAGAAAAGGAATATTTTCTCCACCTATCTCCCAGAATTTTTGTAAGAACCAAATATCATATTAGATGTAAAAATGCACTGAAAACTATATTATTACTTTCACATTTCAGAAGATCCATAATTTCATCAGCTGCTCCTACCTCCACTGACTTTATTATAAGCCCTTTAGGTCTTAGTCTAGGAATTCTTTAGCCTTTTATGTGGCATGGCATTCTTTTCAAAATATTAATTATAAATGTAAAAAATATAAAAAGGAAATCAATTTTTGTTGAAATAGTTATCAAAACTTTTTTTTTTAATTCATGGACCTCAGGTTAAGAACCCTTGCTAATAGTTAGCAGAAGCCATAAAAAATCAGTAAAGAATTTAAGAAGATATATTTTCTATTATGCAAGAAATAATCCTTATAGCAAGAGAGTGCTGTTTGTACATGTTCAAACTTCCCAGGACTAAACTGTGACTACTTTACTAGAAATAATATCTAAATGGACAGCATGGCTTAGTGATCTGGCCTCAGATAGGAACACCTGGGTTCAAATCCTACCTCTGACCATGTGTAAAGTCTTATATAACATTACATTTAACAAGATTTCCCCCCTCCCAGTTAATTGTTCCTCTTTTAATTTTAGCATTATTTAATTTATTTGTAAGGAAACCTTTAATCTTTATGTAATGAAAATTGCCCATTCAACTTTCTGTGAATCTCTCTATTATTTCCCGGCTATTAATTTTTCTGCAATCCATAGATAATATAGGTAATTTCCCCCCATGTTTCATTAGTTTGTCTATGATATGATCATTTATAGTCAGGCTAATATTTATAGCAGCTCTTTTGTGGTGGCAAAAAACTGGAACCAAGATGCTGAGTGAGAAGAGTATAACCAGAAGAAATTTGTACACAATTACAGACACAACGTATGTTTGATGACCAGCTTTGATAGACTGGACTCTTCTCAGCAATGCTGGGTTATAAGTCAACCCCAAAAGACTCATGATGGAAGAGAGAGATGTCTACATCCAGAGAAAGAACTAGAAAGAACTGAGTTTAAATCCAGATTGAAGCAAACTACCTGATCTTTTTCTTTTTTCTTGTTTAGTTTTGTTTCCTCTTTCCCATTGTTCATTCCATCTGATACAATCCTTCTTTATAACCCGAAAAAAAAAAAAAAAACACTGAAACTAAAGGGATGTCTATCAATTGAGGAATGGCTAAATTGTGGTATATGAATGTGATGGAGTACTATTATGATGTGAGAAAAAAGGAAACAGATAATATCAAAAAGGTATGGAAAGGTTTATGTGAACTGATGAAGAATGAAGTAAACAAAACCGTAAGAACAATTTATAGTATAAAATCAATATTACAGATGTGAATAATTTTGAGGACTTTTATAAATTAATGAAGGGGCATAGTGGATAAAGTGCCAGGCCTAGAGTTGGGAAGACTCATCTTCATAAGATCAAATTTGGTTTCAGACACTTACTAGCTGTGTGATCCTGGGTATGTCACTTAATCCTCTTTGCCTCAGTTTCATCATCTGTAAAATAAGTTGGAGAAGGAAATGGCAAATCACTTCAGTATCAAAAAACTACAGATTCACAGAGTTGGACACAACTGAAATCACTAACAACAACAACAGATAAACTAATGAAGAATGAAATGAGAAGAACCAGAACAATTTATACAATAACAACACTGTAAAAACAAACAAAAAAAAAGCCACTTTGAAATCTGTAAAAACTTTTGATCAATACAATTACCATTCATGGTTTCAGAACACCTATGATGACACATCCATTACAGAGAGGTGAAGGATTTAGGGTACAAAATAATATATATCTATTTCTGTGTACAACCACTGGGAATTTGTTTTGCTTGACTATGAAAATTTGTTAAAAGACACCTGTTTTTCTTTCCTTTTTAAAAAAAGTGTGGAGAGTGAAAGGGAGAGAAAATGGATTAAAGTTAACTTAAAAGATGCTACAAATGTGTAATGTTTTGTATTTTTGTATTTTTTCAGATGATGTCACCATTTTATTATTTTTATTTAATTGTTTTACTTTGTTACAAAAGATCTCATTAGGTGAGAGTAATCTGTAAAAGTGAAATATAAAACAAAGCATCAATAAAACTTTTTTTTAAAAAGGAAAAGAAAAAAACGAAAAAAAAGCATCCCTTAGTTCCTTCTCAGCTACATATGCCAGCTGATTCTGTCACTCCTGACTACAGAGGATTTAAGAAGGCTATCAATGTATGAAAGAGAATGTGGTGCCACAGGACACAAAGAAGAATGCACATATGACACCTCATGAAGTACATAGTTCAAAAGCCTAAGCATCTATCATGTGCCAGGTATTGTGCTCAGCACTGGGACTTCAAGGGAAGATACCGTGTTTCCCCGATAATAAGACACTGTCTTATTAAATTTTTTGGACAGAAAAACACCAGAGGGCTTATTTTCAGGGGAGGGCTTATTTTAATGAACATTGACAGCAATTTTAATAAACAGGTAAATGTGAACAAAAAAATGTACCTTTATTCAATAAGCAAATCCCTGGGGAAGAACAGGATGACCCGCTCACTGCTGCAGCTCTGATTGGATACAGCTCGGAGCGCGGCGTGCGTTTCACGGGGGGGGGGGGGACGGTGCATACAGAGGGTACCGTAATGTAGCGTGTAGTGCAGGGGATCACCTTCACTACAGTAGCAATCTCAATAGGGCTTATTTTCGGGGTAGGGCTTATTTTAGAGGAATCTTATACAGTAAGGGGAGGGCTTATTTTCGGGATAGGTCTTATTATCGGGGAAACACGGTAAAAATAGTCTCTTCCTTCGAGGAGTTGGCAATCTAATGAGAGAGACACCATTTAATACTATGTACAAACACACACACACACACACACAGACCAGAAAAGGTTTCTTGCAGAAGGAAGCATGGGAAAGAACCAGTGAAAATGCAGTCAGGAGATGGAAAGTCCTATGGAAGGTTGAGTAAGGAGGCCAGTTGTTACTAGATCTTAGAATAAAGGGAAATTAAGACTGGAAAGGTAGGAAGAAATCAGATTACAAAGGGCTTTACAAGTCAAACAGAAGATTTTTCATTTGATCCTGGAGGTAACACCACTATTACCTGGAGTTTACTGAATGAGGGAGGGTTGGGAGACAGCTGAGTGGAAGATAGATATGGCATGTCCCTGGGGCTGCAGGGAATAACTAACTCTACTGAGATATGAACCAAGAGACCTGGGTTTGAACCTTACCTCAGAGAGTTACTAGCTATGTGACCTTGGCAAATAGATGATGTTTCAGAGTCTTGATTTCCTTATCTGTAAAATGGGGATTCTAACACCATTGAAAGTGCTTTGCTAGATACTGGGTGAAATAAAATTTCAAACATTGTGGTCCTGTCCTCATGGGGCTTACAATCTAGGAAGGCCAGATGGACTTGTATTCAAGAAGATATGAGTTCAAAACCTACCCTATACACTTAACCATATTAACTGGGTGGCTCTGGATGAGTCACAGAAACTGTGCTTCAGTTTCTTCATCTGTATAATGAGGGGATTGGACTTGGTAGCCTCTAAGTTTCCTTCCAATTCTAAATCTATGATCCTATGTGAGATATTTGCAATGATTAGCATAATAGATCATAAATGCATGAGTACCTGAAAAGTACAAATGAAGTTCAACTTGAGGCCCAAGGAATAAAGGGCATTAACCCTTTAACTGGGTTAAAGTAAATAAAGTGTAAAACCCTAAAGGTTAAGGGTAAGATGATATTTAAGAAGATCCTTAAAAGATGGTTAGTAATTCAGCAGTTCAGAAGGTTATAACAGGCAGTCACAGAGCTAGGAAACATTGCAGCATGAATAGGGGGTGGTCACTAGTGCAGTTTGGCTTTATGACAGTTTGTAGAAGGGAGAATATAATAGGACAAAAGGCTGGAAAGTTAGAGTAGTACCAAATTGGGAAAGAGCTTCAATACCAGGAAAAAGACATTGACTTTCATTGTCAATGGGGAACTGCTAAAGGTTTTCTAACAACAGAGGAGTGAGTAACCAGAAATATGCATTAAAAAAAAAAAGCCTGAATCCAGTAAAGTATGATTTGGAGGGGAGAATGAGTGGAGGGAAGTTCCTAATAGAGGAGGATACTATAAAATTCCAGGAGGTTGTAATAAGGACGTGTTTTTTCATGGTGACTGTAGGAACAAAGAAGGGGGAACAAATGGGAGAGATATGGATGAGATGAAGGGCACTGGACTTGGCAACTACCTGGATATAAGGGGTGAGAGAAAGGAAAGTATCAAAGTTAATCTCAATTTCTGTGGTAAGTACTGAGGAAACAAAGACAGAAGTGAAGACAATGTGTACATATATAGATATATAAAACATACACACAAAATAGATACAAAGTAATCTTGGAAGAAAAGGTACTAGTGAGTAGGGAACCAGGAAAGGATTCATATAGGAGGTAGTGCTAGAGCAGGGCTTTGAAAGAAACAAGGGATTCTAAAGATCAAACTTGAGATGCAAATGCATTCCAGACCTCAGGGACAGCCAATGTAAAAGCATGGAGATGGAAAAGAGAGATAAAGTGCCCTGTATAAGGAAAAGGACAGTAGTTTGGCTGGACAGTAGGGAACATAAATGGGAGTAATGTAAAATAAAGCTGGAAGGACCAGTTGGAGTCAGGATGTGAAGAATTTTAAATGCCAAATCCCAGAAATAACAGGAAGCCTCTGGAGCTTTTTGAGTAGAGTCAGATTTGTACTTTAGGAAAATCACTATGGTAGTTGTATGAAGGATGGATTGGGTCAGGGAGAAATGAGATGGAAAAAAGCAATTAGAACGCTATTGTACTAGTCTAGGCAAGAGGTGAGTAGTTCTTAGGGGAACTAGGTTGGTGGCTACATGAGTGGACAGGAGGGAACAGAATGGGAGAGATAACATTTAAGGAAGAAAAGATCAAATTTAGCAACTGATTGGATATGTGGGGTGCGTGAACATTTGGAATTGAAAAAGTAGAGGATATTGACTTGGGTGACTTTCTAGTATGCTGGTGCCCTTGGCAGAAACTGGGAAGCTCAGAAGAGAGAGAAGTTTTGGAGAAACATGATTTCTATTTTGAACATGTTGAATTTGAAATGTTTATATAGCATCCAATTTGAAACATCCAATAGGTAGTTGATGTTGTCTGTCTAGAACTCAGGAGAGATATGAGGACTAAATATGTAGACTGCGAATCATCAGCATAGAGATAAAAATGAATCATATGTAAGCTGATGAGTCTATCAAGAGAGTATAGGGAAAGAGGGCCTGAGATAGATCCTTGAAGTATACCCACATAGAAGGATGTGTGATACTACTAAAGGTGGTTCATCAGAGGAGCCTAAGACTAAGTAATCATATAGGTAGAAGGAAGTTCAATAGAGAGCAGTGTCACTGAAAACCTGTAAAAAGCCTTCTCCAAACCCTACCCTAAAACCAAAAAACCAGAGAAGTGAGAGTATCTGGGAGGAGTGTGGTCAACAGTGGCAAATGCTATATGGGGGTCAAGAGGGATGAGGTTTGAGAGGTCACCAAATTATCAATTAGGAGATTATTGATAAACATGGAACATGAATTGAATAGCAGTGATACTGACAGAAACAGTGATGCCATATGCCAGAACAATTTGTGTGTGTGTCGGGGGAGGGTTTAAGTTTTGGATATAATGATGATGAAGAGCTGGTGGGACATCTGGGAAGAGAGTTATACTGAATACAGTTGGAGATACAGTTCTGGAACTCAGGAGAGAAGTTGGGGCTGGAGCTAGAGTTTTTGAGTTATACAATAATGAATGATATCACTATGGAAAGATGAGAAGAGAGTCAAAGACAGAACTTTACTGCAATAACATATTAAAATGACAAATCAGCAAAAAATAGGTGTGAAACCAGGAAAGTGTACTGTCACAAAATTCATGGGAGAAGAGAGGGAAGAGTGTCCTCTGGGTCAAATATTATAGCCATTCAGCTTTGAAATCCCTGCTCTGGGGCTGGCACTGCCCTGGCTGGTGAATACAAACTTACATGGCCCACTATATCAAGCTCACCTCAAGCATTTTTCACATTCATAGAATCATAGATTTTGAGCTGCAAGGGACCTCAAAAGTTATCTAGCCTAACTTTCTTATTTTATAGATGAAGAAATTGTTACAGGACATTTAAGTAATATATCTAAGGTCATACCTAGACATCTTGTCATCAGCCCTGATATCATAAGACTGGGCCCCTATTTTCCATCACTTCCTCTGGAAACCAAAATCAAAACAATATTGTCTTTAGTGCTGATAATGGCATGTCAATCAACTCCTCTAGGGCTCCACTTACCATTCCCCCTCACTTTGTTGTCTCATCCTAAGAGAATGTAAGCTCCTTGAAAATTTTTTATTTGTATCCCTTCTCACTCAGTGCAGTGTTTAACACAGCTCCTAAATGGCCTCCTACCCTCAAATATTTTCACACACATTACCTAAGAGTTTTACTTAATGTTTAGTTCTAACCATATGTAATGGGAATGGGAATTTGAAGATCTTCCCTACCCCTTAGTAGGCCGAATATAATCACACAGAGTCAGTGGTGGGAGGAGTTTGCTGAACTGGTGGAGCAGGAAATTAGTCAGAGCAGTTAGTATGGAGGGAGACAGAGAGAGAGAGAAAGAGAGGACTCAGGCAGGCAAACAGCTAGGATTGTGAGTGTTTGTTTGTGGGAAGGGCCGAGCAGGGGGAAGGCTTTGGGATGGTGTTGCTCCCGGTGGTGATAAGGTATATTAACTTCTTTGTTGCTATGATAGATTCGGTTTTCTGGTGTTGGGATTTGGCTTTCTGGTGTCTGAATAAATGTTTTGCTTCTGTCTTCTATGTGGAAAGTCTGTAGAGGTGGCCAGGTAGCACAGCAAGTAAGAGCACCAGCCCAGAGTCAGGATAACCTGGGATCGAATCTGGGCTCAGACACTTAGCACCCACCCAGAAACACCTGGCCATGTAACCTTGAACAAGTTACTTAACCTCAATTGCTTAGGGGTGGCCAGGTGGCACAGTGAGTAAGAGCACCGGCCCCAGAGTAGAGAAACCTGGGATCAAATCCAGGCTCTGATACTTAGCACCACATCCAGAAATAACTGGCCGTGTAACCTTGAGCAAGTTACTTAACCCCGATTGCTTTAAAAAAAAAAAAGTCTGTTATATTTTGCAATTCAGAACTATACCAGCATAGTCATAGTTGCCATTGGTGCTATGAATATTGCCTACCAAAGAGTTTTACTTAACATTTCATTCTTACTATGCCCCTTCCCTATTTAATAAACTCCAATGGCTCCTTATTCATACAGAGAAAGGCTTCTTCCAGTTGTAACAGTCCATAAATTTGAAGAGGCCTCTGTAGACAAATAGCTTCAGGAAAATATTATCTCAGCTTACTTCTCTAGTTTCATTCCCATCACTATCACCATACTACAATCAAATTATCCCATTTTTCACTATGTTGCCCTTCTCTTATTCCCTGAAAAGACAAAAGAACTATATACCCACCACATAAATTAAGACAAAGCAAAAGACAACAAATCTCATTTCAAATACAGTGAATAACATTAGTTTCTATTTTTAAAATTAAAGCAGCACACCTGTGTCAAAAAAAGTGTATCAAATTAGATTTTTTGTTATATGAAAAAAAGTTTAAAGTATATAGAGAGAATGATGATTTTAGCAAGAAAAGAACCAATTTTATCCAATGATTCTTTCATTCATGTTATTTTTGAGTTCTTAAGATAGGTACATGAGTCTAACAATCAGGTAATCATCGAGGTGAAGGATGCTAAGGAAATTAGTCTGAAAGACTGAAGCAAAGAATGATTTAAATTCAGGAATTCTTGAGTCCCTTTCAGGACAGAAAGACTGACGAGAGGACTCATCATCTAAGAGAAGCTATAGCCACTACACAATTTATAGGCCTTTTCTTAGTCCAACAAGAATTAATAGCATCACAAAATGTCAAAGTACAATGGCCTTCTAAACCAACCTATGCCTGAAAATAATTTCACCACTACAAAATACCAGATAAATGGTCAAAAGCCTTTGCTTGTAGACCCTCCACCAGAACTTGGAAGGACTCATATGAACTGATGCACAGTGACAAACACTAATTAAAGTTATAATTATGTAAAAATATGGTAATTGGTTCCAGCCTGATGCAAATAAGCAAGAAATGTTCTCATTTCACTATTCAACTAATTGGAACCTAGCTCTAAAGAAAACCAGCTGTTTGTTGTCTCTCCTTTTTCAGAATGTGAGTTCCTTCAGGGCACGGACTACGGTCCTGATTTTCTATTTGTATTTCCAATTCTTGGCATGGTGCTTTCCATTACTAAGTGCATTAATACATAAGTTATTAAATTCATTCATTCCAGTTGGTAGAGTGATAGAACACTGACACTGGAGTTTTAAAGACTTCCCAGAGATGTGACCCTAGGCAAGTCACTTAACCTTTGTTTGCCTTAGTTTCCTTATCTATAAAATAAGAATAATAACAGAATCTACCTTCCTGAGTTGTCCTGAGATAGTAATTGTAAAGTGCTTAGCATAGTGCCTGACATGTGGTAAGAGCCATCTACATATTAGCTATAATTATTATTAAGCAGAACAATTTACAAAACGGTTGTAGAAAAAAAAAACTGACTTCGTAGTCAAGAAGGCAATGGTCCAAACCCTGCCACTGCTATTTAACAGCTATAGAACTTCCGTGCAAGTCATTTCACTGCTCTGCAAAGTAGCGGGCTTAGCTAGGGAATGGCTCAAAGAACTCTGGGGAATTCTGCCAACCTAGGGTTCCCGGATAAGAAGGGCAAACTGTTGCTAGGCAAGACAGCCAACCTTTCCCCCTCCAACACAACACTACAAGCGTGCAATACACCAAGTGCCTGGTTCCTTGCTGGGAAGCACTCTGGGTAAGGAGAGGGGGGGGGGAAAGGGACGTAAAAAGCACGCACCGCACGTGCTTCCAGCGCCACTGGTAGTCACCGTCCTAGGCCTCACCCACGCGCCTCTCTACTGCGCAGGTGCGGCGGACTCAAGGCTACGCTGGGCGGGAGCGGGGCAGGAGAGGCAGTGGTGTCCTCCTGTAGAGTTTGGCCTTGGAAGTCGGTCGGGCTTGGCCAAAGATGGCGGGCTCTTTGGGCTGCCTGGCCGTGGCAGGTGGAGGCGAGAGCAGCGACAGCGAAGAGGACTACTGGGATATCGGGTATATGGATCGTGCGCCTCAGGTAGCGGGAAAGGCCCCTGTTTTGTCGCTGCAGTCGCCAGCCCCACCCCCACCCCCAGGGTGAGGATGAGGCCCGGCCCAGATCCGGGCCCTTGGAGCCCGAGGTCCAGTGAAATCAGGGCAATGCGCCGCCCGCCCCTGTGGCCCGGGATGAAAACACACGGGGCGGGGGCGGCCCGGGCCCGCACCGCGTGCTCCAGTGCGTGTTTCCGATAATGGGACTTCGGCTACGTGGTTCTGGAAGTCCCCCCAAGTTTGTTGTTGTTATTCGTACGAAAAAGTACCATCCTCCCCTCCCCCCCCCAGACTTCCATGTTTATTCCATGTTTAGCTGTTTTTACCGTGAACCTGAATCCGCAGCATGGTTCTGTTTAATTTTGCCGTTTCTAAACACCTTATTTTCATCTTGACCGTTATGTTTAAAGATAACTCAGCTAAGGATTCTCTTATGATTATCAAAAAGTGTGATAAACATATCATTTGTGATATTTTTGTCATAAAAGATTACCTTTTTTTAAAGTATTAAACCAAAGAGGATGCTTAGTGTTGTGTCCTAAAGCCGCACACAATGGCAAGATGAGTAAGAAGCATGTTTTATATACTTATTTTTTTTTGCTAACAATTGGAGAAAATAGCTACTGAGGGTCCCTTCCAACTGTTATTCTTTTTCTGCTTCTTTAGACAATGAAAGGGTCATTAGTGACTGAAGAAAAAGATGAAACCTTTAAGAATGCTTTGACTTCAGGAGATGTTTCATTGGTTGAAGAGCTTCTGAATTCTGGTGAGAGAATAGTTATGAACTCAAGCTAATTTTCCCTTGACAAAATTGTGACAACTCAAAATAATTCAAAGTTTTTCTTCCCCCTCACCCCACCCCCTATAAAATGCCATGCTATGAACCAGAGTACAAAGGGATTTGTTTCATTGGTTCCCCTAAGTTTTTTTTCTCTTTTTGCATAATCTTTTCACATTTAGTATTTCTGATCAATAGTTTCTGGATATACACACATAAATATCTAATGTTGAAAGTTAAAATATTGCTAAATAATAAGTTCTACAAATGTTTTCTACACCCCATCTTGTTTCTAGCTTCTTTTACACTGGGTATACCTCAGGTCTGGAATGTTATGCCCCCTGATGCTGGCCTCTTCGTTTCCTTTCAAGACCCATTTCAAATTCCACCTATTCCAAGAAACATTTCTTTGTCCTCCCAACTACTGGAAGAACAAAGCTACTTTCTCAGAGTAGCTTCCATTTTCTCTGTATAATTAGGTCCCAATTAGTTCAAATAATGAATCCTATGATATTCCAATTCCCATTGGAAGTTACAATTTTATGTAAAATGTGGTCATTGATTCCAGTCCAGTGGAAATATTCAGTGAACACTTTTTAAAAATAAGGATTTTTGGGGCGGTTAGGTGGCACAGTGAGTAAGAGCACCAGCCCCAGAGTTGGGAGGACCTGGGATGACCCGGGAGGACCTGGGATGACCCGGGATCACCTGGGATCGGTTCCGGCCTCAGATACTTAACACCCACACAGAAAAATTGGCCGTGTAACCTTGGGCAAGTTACTTAACCCCAGTTGCTTTAAAAGAAAGATAGCTATTTTTAAAATTTATTAACACAATATAACAGCAAAGGATAAGGAAAATGTATTTTTGATTTAAATTTTGCTACAAAGTAAGAGAATAGTCATGAAAAGGAAAATTTAAAAAATTTTGAACAATGCACCTAAAGATAAGTCTACATTGATGATATGAAGACAAGATCATTATTGTTTAAAATATTTTAGCAGTGTAGATTGAACTCTTTTCTTTCTATCTTCATACATATGCTGGTAGTGCAGAGAGCTTCATTCATATCTAAGGATTTATAAGCTTACATTTTCACAGAATGAACCAAGTACAGTTGGATAGCCTGGGGGCATTATCTAAAATCAGGAATATTTTAAATGTGATATTGTCATCCTTGTAATATTTTTCAACTTGTGGGCTCAAGTAACCTGAAAACCTGAAAAACAGCTGTCATCTATGTTTTCTTATTTGACTGTCAAAGAGTTGGAAGTGATTGATGGTCATAGCTTCTCAGGGTGAGAATTTTGAGACCAGTAAACAAGCATTGGTTTTCATTTAAAAATCCTCTTACATTACTTCTCAATAAAAGGGTTAGGTAATCCTTAGACACTTTAAATCCAAGTCAAGCTTTTCTTCCTTAGAAATGAAAGTCTGGATCTGTGTACAGAGACCTATCTCATATCCCTGTTGTTGTTCAGTCATTTTTCAGTGTGTCAGACACTTTGTCAGCCCATTTAGGATTTTCTTAGCAAAGATACTGGAGTGGTTTGCTATTTTCTTCTCCAACCCATTTTACAGATGAGGAAACTGAGGCAGATGGTTAAGTCACTTGCCCAGGGTCACACAGCCAGGGTCAGAGGCCTGATTTGAACTCAGGAAGATGAAACTTCCTGACACCAGGCTTTGCACTCTATCTACTGCATCACTTAGCTGCTCTAGTTCATATTTCCTCCTCTTTTTCAAACCTGTGATGAGTCCTACTCAACTTCCTTAGCTACTTAATAAGCAATACCAATCATCTTATGCTTATCCAATACTGTATTGTTATAATTTCCTATGCAAAGGACTGATGATAAATTGAGTTTGGATTGTTGGAGGTGGGGGAGTAGGGGAGGGACTGAATTATGGAGGGCCCTGAATACCTGCATGAAAATCTGAAGCTGGATTACTTTTTCTTTTGTTTTAGAGGGCAGTGACATTTAAATATTCAAATGGATATTTGAGCTCATCAGTTTAGATATGCACTCTGCAATGCAGATAAAAATGCATCTGTGCTTGCTTATCTTGCCAACACATATCCATGTCCTCCCATAAGTTTCCCATAGGAAGTCTCTTCAATTTCTTGGAAGCTGCTTTTTGTTTTCTCCTGACAGTGGGAGAGGTGGACTCATGGAGCATTGGCTGTTCATATATGTTTCCTCACTGTTATATGTGACTAGCCCATTTTCTTTTATCACATAATTTCTTTATGATGTCTTTTACTCCTGTTCTTTGGTGTTCTTCCTTGATCATATTTGCTGCCTCCTCACACCTATTATTCACTATTTCCCTCTAATTATTTGGACATAGTTTCAGCCAGAAGCAATACCAGGAGAATTTTGATATTAAAAGATGGGCTGTTGTTTTCATAGGAAGCTTGAGATCATTAATGGAGCTTTGCAATTTCTTGAAAGCAGTGTATCCAGCTGTCCTTGTTCAGCTCAGGGTCCAATCCATCCATCTCTCCTGTCTTTTCCAGAGTTGAGAGTTTAGCAGCAGTATTCAAGATGGAGATGGGGAATGGGGAGATTAGGAATAGGTGTCAGGGAGACTAACCTGGAGAGTATCACAGTAATTAGATGTGAAGTGATGAACAAGGGTGATGGCAATAGAGAGGAAAAGATCAGCTTTGGAAACATTTGACAGAAACTTGACTGAGGCAGCATTGCACGAGTCTTGAAGTAAAAAAGCTGGATCTTCATTACACTTCTGACACTAGCTCTGTATCTGTATAGTCATTTGTAAAATGGGGATAATAATATGTATTTCACAGGCTTATTAATAGAATCAGATGGGATCACGTATGTAACATGTATGTAACTTTGCAAGCCTTCAAGTAAAACATAAATGTAAGCTTGCTGCTTTGATGAGAATAAGGAATTAAAGATGATTTCAAGGTTTTGAGCTTGGAGAACTGGGAGGATAATTGTTTTACATCATCTCAAAGTGTCTCCCTCAATGTTGAATCCATAGTAGCCACTCAATAAATATTAGTCAAGTGATTAATAAATGAATAAAAGCAAGACTAGTAGAACAGCTTTTATTTTCTTAATATTGGAGATAAGATTGATAGTAATTTTACTTTACAGATAAAATCCTCCTTTCCCTCCACACTTCTCCACCATACTATTGAGAAAGCGTGAAAAACATAATTTTTGTCACAAACTTGGTCATGCAAAACATTTCCCCATTGGCCATATATAAAAAAAATTCTCAATCTCACCTCTCAGGATATAGATATCCTTCTTAAGCCTATGAAATTATGGGTTGGTCATTGTGTTGATCAGAATTTCCAAGCCTTTCAAAGTTGATTGTCTATATGATATTGTTATCCTGTAAATAATGCTCCTGGTTCAATTTCTTTCTGTGTCAGTGTCTACAAGTCTTCCCAGGTATTTCTGAAACCACTCTGTCATTTCTTAGAACATAATGGTATTTTCGTCATATATGATAACTTGTTCAGCCATTTCCTGATTGACACCCCTCAATTTTTGATTCTTTGCTACCACAAGCAGAAATATTATAAATATCTTGTTCAGATGGGCCTGCTTTTCCTCTTTTCCTGATTTGTTTTGGGTATAGACCTTTATCACTGGTTCAGAATATGCACAGTTTAATAACTTTTGAGGCATACTTCTAAATTGTTTTTCAGAATGGCTGGATAAGATCATATGGTTCACCAAAAGTGCATTAATATCCTCAACCCCTCAAGTATTTGCCATTTTCCTTCTTTGTCAACTTTAACAATCCAATACATCTGAAGTGAAACATCATAGTTGTTTTAATTTGCATTTCTCTTAAAAAGGCATTTTTCATATTGATATTTTATATATTGTTCTTACGTTTCACATTTTACCCCATTTTTATGAACTAAGGATAAAAGTAGAAATAACATTTCACTACCCTTGTATCACTAGCTGCCTATTCTCAGCATTATTGGAAACTTTAGCAGAAAGCTTGTAGGAAAAAACTTGTTTTCTCAGTGATTATCACTTACTATATAAATGACTGTAGAAAATTTGGATAGGGAGAAAGAGGGTTGAAATCTGGTTTTATTGGTATAGAGAACTCCCAAATGAGGTAATATATGTTAGTGCGGGTTGACATTTGGGAGTTAATTGTAATTAATTTTTCAGCATCTTGTATTTTTCCTATTGGAAAAATAGTATTTTTTATTAGTGGTATTACTGGTGTTATTAGTAGCAGTATTACTTTGTGAAACTTCCTTTTAATGATGGCATACCTAACAGTCAACTGTAAGATCTTACACCAGACTGGCCAGTTGAAACCTTAGAAATAAAATAGTTGGGCCATCTTTTCCAAATTTAAGGGCAAATAAATACACTACATCTATACATATGTATAACATAATGTAAATATGCTAAACTAATAATAATGGTTTTTAAAAGTGTAATGTAACTCATATAATGCATGCACATGCTTCCACTTATTTTTTGAAATTGATACTCCGTTGAGGAATGTATAAGCAGTCGAACTTTACTATGCCAGATGTTGGATCTTAAGTAGACAGATTAGTCTTATTAAAGAAATATAGATCTATCATAGGTAAAACAGAGGAGTAAAATAGTGTAGTGCATAGAGAATCTGCATTCAGGTCCTATCATGTATGCATGGTCTGTGTGTGTCCCTTACAGATTACTGATGAGATGCCAGCCTATATTAGTAGAGAGAGTTTTCCTTATCCAAGATTTGTTTATACCAATAAAACAGATATAATCCTTTCTTTTAATCTGAGACTTTACTAGCTATTAAGAGTTTTGAATAGTGCCAAAGTCCTGGAACTCTTAAATTTTATTTCCCTAACCTCTTCTAATTCCTCAGAGCTAGTGTGGCATGGTAGAAGATATGTTGGGTTTGGAGAGGACCTGGCTTAAAAATATTGGCTTTGTTAGTTTCTGTGTGACCTTGGCCATGTCACCTCTCAAAGCCTTAGTTCCTCAACTGTAAAATGAGAGAATTGAACTAGGTGACTTAAAAGATCAGTTACAGGTCTAAGTCTATGATCCCTTATAATATGGTTGATAGGTCTAGCTCCAGGAGCTGTGAGGGCAAAGCAGTTTGTGTTCTTAGTGTTTTACAGCTATTTTGTCATGTAGTGGTGGGAACCTCTGCCCTATATAAAAGCAGTTCAAAATAATGTCATTTAGTGCAGTATCAAAAAGTAAATCCATTTCTGCGAGTATTTTCCCTTCAAATCTTGTTCTTATCTAAAGGTCTTCTCTCATTTAACTTTTATCCAACCCTTTCCTCTTTCTGCTTCAAAACTCCCAAATATATATTTTACATATTCTAAAATATTTTAGTTAGCATTTAATCATAGACTCTGAGAGTTAGAAGGGAAGACATCCTGCTCAGTCTGTGCCTGTATGGGAATCTCCTTAATAACATCATTATTGATGGTCACTTAGTCTTGTATTTAAAAAGTTCAATACCAAGGAATTAACTACTGAGCCTCACTGAGCTTTTGGGGAGCTGTAATTGACAGGATGTTTTACCTTCTATCAAGTCAAAATATGCCAATTTATAACTTCCATCCATTGTTCCTAGTACTGCCTTCTGGAGCCAAATAGAACAGGTTTGATTTTCTTGTCCACATGATAGTTCTTGAAGATATATCATGTCTCTCTCTCACTTCTCCCACCCACAAGTCTCTTCTTCAGTTTGACCATGCCCAATTCCTTGAATCAGGCTTTGTGTGGTATAACAATTAATCCTTTGTCATCCTGTTTAGCCTTGTTTGTACAAACTTCTAGCTTTTCATATGCTTTCTGAACTGTGGCACCCAGAATTATATGTGATTTTCCTTATGTGGTGTGAACATGGCAGACTAATTCAATTCAACAAGTATATAAGTGCCAAACATGTGCCAGGCGTTGTGCTAGACACTGGGTGTACAAAGACAAAATAGTACCTCAAGAAGCTTGCTAACATTCTCGTTCAGAGTAATAGTGGTTACCTGATTACATATATGAATATGTATGAAGTAAGTGCAAAATGACAGGAGGTAGGTGATGGTAAGAAGGAAAAGAACTGGAGGTTGTGAAGATCAAGAAAGGCCTCTCAGAAGAGAGGGCACTTTAGCTGAGCCAGTAGGCATGGATGAGAAGAGAGGATATTCCAGGCATGGGAGACTTGTCCAAAGGCATACAAGTTGGAGATATAATGTCTATTATCTGCTATTGCAAATGCTGACTTAATCCTTTGCAGTTTCTGTATTAAGAATCCATAGCAAGTTGAGGAGAGTTTCCTATGTATGCCTTTATCATACCTGTGGTTTTTTTTTTAGTTTCCTTATAAAACATTTATAAAGTGTTCCTCAAAGACCCCATACAGCTGTCTTTTTTTTTTTTTAATAAATAGGCATTAAAAAAAACTATTTAAGTGCTTAGTTAAAAACAAGTACTGTGGGGGGACTAGGTGGCGAAGTGAATAGAGCACCAGTCCTGGAGTCAGAAGGACCTGAGTTCAGTCCAGCCTCAGACACTTGACACATTTACTAGCCATGTGACCTAGGCAAGTCACTTAACACCAATTTCCCTGCCTTCCCCCCTCCAAAAAACAACAACAACAAAAAAGACAAGTACTGTGTTAAATACTGGGGATACAAATAGAAAAGAATATAGTCCTTGTCCTCAATGAACTTGAACTCTGAAGAAGATATTACAAGTAGAAGATTTCTACTGCAGTGTGAATAGAAAAGGCAGTTGTTCCTAAGATTTTAGCTACAGAGATCATTGGTAAGGCCCAATAGTTCTCACAGTGCTTTCAGGTGTCCTGCTTCACAAGAATGGCCCATCATCCCCAGAAACTGCTGTCTTTACCTTGGGGTCTTTTGGGTTGTATGGTTGTAAACAAATAGCACATTTGGTGACCTGAATCCTATCAGGATTTGTTTGAAAAAAATCTTTAATGAAGATCAGTAAGCATAAACATTTTTGGAAAATTTTTGGTTTCTGTAGATTTTCCCAAAGGGCAGTGCAGAGATGCATGCATGGTGGATATAGGTAGAGTGTGGCATATTTCCAATGAAGAACTGTAGGAAAATTATATAAAATATGTTGTTAAATCTATAGGTGGAAAAGGAATTGGGCCAATCTTACAGCAAGTGAGAGAATCGGAGTACCCTATCTAGCATATAAAGATATTTAGAGGAAGGTCCCCTGAACAATAGGCAGGACCCTCTGTGGAGAATTTATGGGAAGACATGGACAAACGTTGCATAGGCTTAATTAGATTGCAGTCAGTACCTCTGGAAGAAGTCACATCAGTGAGATCATAAAATTGGAGTATTGAGTAATGTGTGAAGCATAAACATAACTGATGATTGAAGTGTAAATAACTTGGATATGAGGTGTGAGAGAAAGAAGGGAAGGAGCAGGTCAGGTATAAGCATTAATTTCCCAAATTAAAAGCAGAGGTGGTAGGGAATTGTGTTGGATCAGATACTCACCTGTGATAGCCATATGTTGATGCCTTGGGCCCCAAAGTTTGGATGTGTTTTAAACAGGGGGGATGGGGGCAAGAGAGGGCAGAACTGCCTCAAAGTAGAGGAAGAAACTTCACTCCAGCTAGATCATGGGTAATAGATATAGAGCTGGAAGAGACCTTTGAGTTAATTCAACCCCCTTATTTTATAGCTGAGAAAAATGAGGCCCAGAAAACTTAAATGAGTAAAATGCTCAGAGTCAAAGGAATAACTAGAATTTGAATCCAAGTCTCCTAAATTTAAATCCTCAGTCTTGCCTTATATCTCTTTGTGTAATAGAATAATAATAACAGAATGAAAAGTTGGGTATTTATATACTATGAAGTTTCTTTACGTAATTTAGTTATTTTCATATGCCACTTACCATTAAAATTTATAAAATAAAATTTATAAAATAAATTTTCATATATTTTTCTAAGGGTCATATAAAGTAACCCTTAACATGGATAGTCATTATCACTGAGGGCTTCTACTATAATAAGAAATACATGTCTTCACTTTATATACATTCCTTAAGTCTAAATATGTTTTGGTTAGAATGTATTTTAGCTATAGTGATAGAACCACTGAGTTTTAGAGCTGACAGAAGCCTGAAAAGTCATCTAATCCATAATTTAAACTGAAGCTCTCAAAATTTGTACATTGTTTGAAGTCACAATAGTGAGAAAGCAGTGTTTTATTTTCTCACTCAAAATAAAAGTGCATTTCACAGCCTCTGGAAGTTTTTATTGGAGGAACCTTTACAAGGTTCTTTCTAATCCCAGGACTTATTTTTATGTTTACAGGAATGAGTGTGGAATCCAGTTTTCAATTTGGATGGACTCCTCTTATGTGTGCTGCTAATATTGCTAACGTGGAGCTGGTTCGTGTCTTGTTGGACAGAGGGGCTAATGCAAGCTTTGATAAAGGTAAGATATTTAAGAATTAACACATGATAAATTTGATTATTTATTTATATTATCTTGATGAATTCCAAGTGGTACACTGTTATGAACAAAATAATTTCATCTGGGTAGTGTTTTAAGTACCAAAATTTACATTCAAAATTAAATTTGAAATAATAGACATTTTGAATCTTTCTGTTAACAGGGAAGTGGGATCGATCCTTTTACCACCCCACTTCTCTTGTTCCTTTATTGAAAATGACTAAAAATGTCTATGTCCTTTGATCCAAGGAAAGACCTCACATACACTAAAATATTCATAGCAGCACTTTTTGTAGCTACAGAGAGTTGGAAACAAAGTAAATGCCAATTGATCTTGGAATGTCTAAACAAATTGTCATACAAAAATGTAATGGAATGCTATTACATTATAACAGATGATGAAAATGAAGAATATATTGAAGCATGGGAAGATTTCAGTGAACTGATGCAAAGTGAAGTAAAAGGAATCAAGAATACTAGAAATTATAACTAAATAATGTAAGGGGAAAGAAAAACAGCAAAAAAACTCCTAAAGTTAATGCTGTGTAAATTATGATGACCAGTTTTGTTCCATAAGAAGAGTTAAGAAAACTCAAATCTCCTTTGCAGAGATGGGAGACAGTAGGTACAGATCAGTCAAGCAACAGGCATGAAGCATCTGCTGTGAGCCAAGCACTGGAGACACAGAGACAAAAATGACAGACCCCTACCTTAGGGAGATTATATTACATTTATTATATTGCATATATTGTGAGTCTTCATTGATATTTTGGTTAATTATGCTGAACTGTCTTGTTTTCTCTTTAATTCTTTTCAGTAGGGGTTATGGGGAAAGGAAATAGATGGAAATTAAACTAATTTAAAAACAAGAGTAGTAATTTTTTTTAAAAAGCTTCAAACTAAAGAAATTAGTAGGTAAAGTTGTTGCTTCCACTGTTACCAGCTCTTAACATCTCACATTTATAGGGAAATGTGCCTTGTCTTGATTATGTTAGCAGAACTACTCTCAGAAGTCCTGTTCTTAGCCCTGGTCATTGACCTATGGACCTAAAGGATGCCGTCTCAGACCTTGCTCTCTTTGGTTGTGAAGATACGGATGACTAGAGTCCTAGCTCCAGCCCAAGTTAGTGACTTTTTAGATGAAGGTATATACTAGTGGTCCAGGCTTGACCTATCTGAGTGGTTTGTTTAGATTCTGACAGGAAGTGATGACTCTCAGAGTCATTACAGGAGACTGTAATAGTAGTGCATTAACTTTCACTGCAACCTGAGGCCAGTGGTGGACGTGAGCAAGGTACAGCAATGAAACCTGTATGAAGAAAATAAGAGGGGGGTAGGATATGGAAAAGTCAGAGTCCCCTGCAGGGAAGTAGGTAATATATGTGGAAAAGAAGAGCTGATACCTGGTCATAAGCTGAGAGTAGGAGACAGCTATGCTATCAAGGCAGTGGCAATTATTGGGATATGAGTGGATTTTGATAGGGTTCTTCAATTTTTTTTTTATATTTTTCTTCCCCATGCCCATCTGTGTAGTGGTGAGCTTTTCTCAAGGTGCAAGGTAAGCAAAGGACCATCCAATAGACCATCTAGACAGTGATAGCCATGTACCTGGAAATAGGATAGAAAATGGTCACTTATCAAGATTGTCGGAGGAGATCAAGTCATGGAGGTTAACAAGCCAACTAGTAAGTTTCCACAGCAAATTAAAACCGCATCACAAATCAGCTTTATAAGAGATTATGAAGTGGAGTCTAAAAATCATAAAAGGATCACACAGCAATGTAAATTTCTTCTACATACCTGTAAATGTACAAAGAAAACTAGTGGGCAGAATTGGGTACAGGTTTATGAGAAAACCTCACAACTTAGGACTAGTTTATCTTGTTTAAACTTTAAACTTCCATTTGTATGAATTACTTTCGTCCTCTTTCTTTCAAAGGATTTTATTCTTGAAGTTCCTACTAAATTTTAAATTTCATAATTTGACTTTCTTACAATTTCTAGTTGAGCCTATTCCTTAGATAGAGCCAAGAAAAATCAGCTATATGCCCATATTTCTAAGTCACCTTTATTCACTAACCTTTCCTCCTTTGAGGTTCACTCCATTTGTTTATATCAATGATTATAAATACATGTGTGTGTGTGTGTGTGTGTGTTTTAAATGAAGCTCCATTTTACTTTTCCTCAGTAAGTTGAGTTATCTACCTGGTTCAGTCTTCCCCTCCATTTGAACCTCTGTTTTTAACCGTAGTGACTTAGTGGCCCTTTTATCTCCCAGTTCACAAACCTTCTTTACTCCAAGGAATCTTTAGTTTCATTCTCAAACCACTCCCATGAGTGATTATAAATGAGACCCCATTATCACCTAAAACTGTTCAACCTTCAGTATTTTAAACTCTAAGATTTCACCTGATCACAAGTTTCAGTCCTATTTCTCCTTTTGGGTCTGTAATGCCTAGATTGTTCTCTACGTTTACCACTGCCTCTTTGAACTCTACCTTACTTCAAAGGTACAACTCCAGTGCTTTTACCTCTTAAGAGGTTTTTCTTGATTCCTCCCAGTTGTTAGTGTCCTCCCTCCTCTTCCTGCAAAAACTAACAAACTACTCTATATTTATTTTGTGTACAATTTTTATCTTCTTACCTTTGGGTGTATGTGGTTTCCATCCACTTGATCCACTTGAAAGTTAGCCTCTTGAGGGCAGGGACTGGAATATTTCTGGTTTTTTTTTTTTTTGCCTTTTTGGAGGGCAATTGGGGTTAAGTAACTTGCCCAAGGTTACACAGCTAGTGGTTTTTTTCTCCTCGTGTGCTAAGTGTCTGAGGCTGGAACCAAACTCGGGGCTTTCTGACTCCAGGGCCAGCACATTACTCACTGCGCCACCTAGCCTCCCCATATTTCTGCCTTTTTGTTCTTGGAACTCAGCATACATGGTACCTACATAGTATATACTTAATGATTTTATTCATCTTTTATTGACTTTATCACTCCTCATAGTTGCTTTCCTAAACTTTGTACTCCTCAATTTCCCAACTCTACCCCCAAACCTCTGTCTTGGTTGATGACCTCATCTCCTACTTCATTTTATATCTTTCCTGCTGTCTGTTGTCTCTGCCGTGTAAAATATTCATAAATCCCCACCCATTCTCTCCTCCTTTTCTTTGGTCTTCAGAGAAGAAGGTAGCCTTTTTCTTTGCCAGGATAATGATGCTCTCCACTTGCATCCTTGACTTTACCCCCTCTTATCTTCTTTAGAAGCTAGCACATCTATAATTTCTCCTTATTTACTGCTTTTCCACTGCCTGTGGCAATATTAAGATATCCTTTATCCTTATAAACAAAACATAGAAAATAAAATAAATGGGGGAAATAGGATGGAGGGGAATACAGTTATCTGTCATAACTGTGAAAAAAATTTTGAAACAAGTTTCTCTGATAAAAGCCGCATCTCTCATATAAAGAAGTGAGTCAAATTAAAAAAAAATAAGAGCCATTTCCCAATTGATAAATGATCAAAAAATACGAAGTCAGCTTTTAGATGAAGTAAGCAAAACTAGCTATAGCCATATGAAAAAATGCTCTAAATCACTACTGATTGGAGAAGTGCAAATTAAAACAGTCCTGAGGTACTACCTCACACCTATTAGATTGGCTAATAGGACAGAAAAGGAAAATGACAAATGTTGGAGGGGATGTAGCAAAATTGAGACACTAATATACTCTTGGTGGAGTTGTGAACTGATTCAACCATTATGTAGAGCAATTTGGAACTATGCCTAAAGACCTATAAAACCATGCATACTCTTTGACTTAGCGATACCACTGCCAGGTCTGTAGCCCAGAAGAGATTAAAAACAAAAAAGAAAAGGGCCTATATATACAAAAATATTTATAGCAGCTCTTTTCTGGTAACAGAATTTGAAATTGAAGGGATGCCCATCAATTAGGAAATGGCTGAATGAGTTCTGATATATGATTGTGATAGAATACTATTGTGCTGTAAGAAATGAAGCACGAGATGCTCTCAGAAAAACCTGGAACTGATGCAAAGTGAACTGAGTAGAACCAAGAGAACATTGTATACAGTAACAGCAATATTGTAAGATGATCAATTGTGAATGACTTGGCTATTCTCAGCAATACAATAATCCAGGACAACTCTGAAGGACTTAGGATGAAAAATGCTCTCCATTCCCAGAGAAAGAACTGATGGAATCTGAATACAGATTGAAGCATACATTTTTAAAACTTTCTTTATTTTTATTGGGTTTTCATTTTGGTCTATGTTTTCTTTTACAACATGACTAATATAGAAATATGTTTAGCATGACTACACAAGTATAACCTATATCAAATTGCTTGCCTTCTCAATGAGGGGGTGAGGAGAGAGGGAGGAAATTTGGAACTCAGATTTTAAAAGGAATGTTGAAAATTGTTTTTACATGTAATTGGGAGAAAATTTTTAAAAATTAAAAACAACAACAAAGCAAAAGACTTCCTTTGACCTTGCCATCCCTCAAGCTTGGGTTTTATGTATTCTGTTCTGTTCACTGCTAAACTACTCGAAAGAATAGTCTATACTTGCAATGTTAACTTTCTTACCATTCATATTTTTTATCCCTTTGTATTTGATTTTGGGTTCCTTGTCCCAAAGTATTGAAACTGTTTTTTATAAGCCCTCCATGAATTAATTTTGAAAACTAATAACTTTTTCTCAGTTTTCATTTTCCTTTACTTGAGCTCCTGGATACTCACTTTCATCTTAATTTCTGTTATACTGTACTTGCCCAGATCATCTTTTGCCTGTCTGAACCTTATGCATTGATGTTATCACTATATCCTTTTATTTTCTCTCTACATCCCTTTGGAAGCATTATCTTCCATTGTTTTTATTTCTGTGTCTTAGAAGATGTCTCCCAGATCTTTGGTTCTGACCTAAATCAATTCTCTGAAATCTAGTCCTGCAATTCTAACTACCAGGTAACTTTTCACCTGATAGTTTAACCTTAGAATGCTCAGAACCAAATTTGTCATCCTCCCCCTTTCATTCTTGCTTTCCTCTTTTTGTTGAATTCACAATTATAGAATTAACACTTTGGAGTCCTTTGACTCTTCTTTCCCTAACAATAATAATAGTAACAATAATAGCCAACATATGTATAGTGTTTACCATGTGCCAGACACTTTGCTAACTGCTTTATTATTATTACCACTTCATTTTATCCTTAAGAGAAAACTAAAGTACGTGCTATTATTATCTCCATTTTATAAATCAGGAAACTGGGGTAAAGAGGGTTAAATGATTTACCCGGGGTCACACAGCTAATTTATGTCTGAGGTTGGGTCTGAACTCAGCTGTTACTGACTCCAGGCCCAAGGCTCTATTCATGGTACTACCTAGCTGTCCCAATATAGTATTAGCCTATAAATTAACTTCATCCTGTTGTCAACTATTGACTCAACTTCAAAACATCTCTCTCATCTGGCCCATTTTCTTTATACTCAGTCACTCTAGTTAAAGCTTTAATTCCTTTTTGCCTAGACTTTTGTAATAATTTCACAACTGGTCTTCCCACCTACAGTCTGTCTTTTACCCAAATGCAAAAATAATCTTACTAAGACACAGAGCTGACCACATCACATTCTTGCTCAAAAACGTTCAGTGGTTCTCTCACATCTAGATTAACATTAAAAACCTTACATTTAAAACCTTTCACATTGCAGCTTCCGTATATGTTTCTGGCCTTTTTTCACCTAATTTCCTTTTCCACTCTCTTGAAAGTAGACCACAATTTATTCATAAATTATCTCAGCCTCCCACTCCCCTATATTCACACTGACCATCTTTTGTGCCTGAAATGTAGTCCTTTCTTTCCTTCAAAATCCTTTCACTTTAATATTGAGCTTGGTTTTCATCTCTTTCATGTGTTCTTTCCTGGTTCCCTCAGATGAAAAAGGGCTATTCCTCCTAAAGCACTGACCCTTGATATCTCCTTTTCTGCTATGACTTCCTACCTTGTCTTGTACTTATTTGTGTACTTCTTGTATTTATTCCTCCAGCCACCACCAAAGAGTATAAATTCCTTGCTCTCTAATTCGTTCTCTCTCTCTCTTCCTCTCCCCTTTCTCCTCTCCCCTCTCTCCCTCACCACCCAAATCCCACAGCAGTTGGCTTCCCTGTACCTGTTCACAAGGGCTTCCTGGTCTCCCATTGAAACCAACCTCAGGCACTCTCTTAAGCAACCCAATCAGATTGTCAAAGCCTAAGCAATTCTATCTCCCCTTTCCAGTATTCCAGTATATCCAGTATCCCCATTCCCCCGAATGCCCTGGAACAATTGCTCTTCATGCCCCCAAAAGTGAAGCTTCTGTGGAAAATGATAAGCTACCTGAACTCATTCCCTAATGATTAATATACTCTCTGGTCAGTCATACCCTCTCCACCTCAGTGACTCTTAACTGCCTCCCACCCTCCACCTCCCCCAGCTGCTATTCATTGCTCCTACTTGTTCCTTCCCCACCACTGTCTCCTCCAACTTCCTCATTCTCACTTCCTTCAATATGGCCCTAGCAATCTCCCATCCTAAAGCTCCCCACCTTTTTCTCTCTCTCTGAAATGCCTATTCCATAAGTAACAAACTGGCTTTCCTCTTAAATTTACTGACCTATACTAGGATACTCCCTCAAGCACCCTAACCTCTCACTTCCTCACCTTATTTTCTGTCATATGTTCTTCAACCTTAATCTCAGCTACATACAGAGATGGTCATATGCTTGATTGTTCTGTCACCAACAAATGCACCATTTCCATGCTTTCGTGTTTATATACTCTGAAATTCCTTTATCCACACATGTTCTCTTGTCATTATTCCTCTCCTTCTGCCCTGCAACCCCCAAAACCTAGTCTTCATCTTCACTGTCATCTCCCTTCCCTCTATGTCTTAGTTCTTTCCCAGGCCATCACTTCTGCGCTAACCTACACCTTATTTTCTCCCCAGTAGTAAGTTGGTCAACCAGTTCAACTATATGCTATCCTCTTCTCTAAAGTCCCATAGCTCTTTATCCTGTCAGAATTATTGCCCTGCCAAGCTTCAGCCCTGGATTATTCTTACTTGCTTATTGCTTAACAGAGATGGGGAAAATCATGGGACATGTTAACTGGGTCTACTACAGATTTATTTAGCATAATCTCAATTGGATCCTCACTGCAGCAAAGAAATCCTTTTATACCTCCTTAATTGACTCACTATTGCACTTTAAAAAAAAAGCTTTTCTAAGCCAGCCTCAAGCCTTCAGTGACTCCTACCACTACTATCCTCAGCTGAGAACTTGCCTCATAGGTCACTGAAAAAATTAGGGCCATTCACATTTCCTCTTCTGCATTTCTCCTTATCTCACATCACTGGAGATGCCTTCTGCCATGATCTCTTCCCATTTCCTCTTCTGCATTCCTCCTTATCTCACATCACTGGAGATGCCTTCTGCCATGATCTCTTCCATTACCCTGCTCTCACATGAAGAGATGATCATTCTCCTTGCCTAGCAGATTGCCCCCTTTGTCGTCTTCACTTTCTTTTCTTCAGTCTCTTTCTTCTGGATGCTTCCCTAGTGTATATAAGCATGCCAATATCTCCCCATCCTCAAAAACCCTCACTTGATACAGTCATTCCTGTTCCATTATTCTTCTATATCTCTTCTCTGGCCAGCCTTGAGAAGGCTGTCTATGATCAGTGCCTCTACATTTCTTCTCACTCTCTTATTAAAACTCTTTGCAGTCTTGCTTCTAACTTTATCATTCAACTGAAACTACTCTTTCCAAAGTTACCAATGATCTCTTAATTGCCAAATTTAGTGAGCCTTTCTCAATTTTCATCCTTCTAACTTCTCTCCAGCCTTTGACACTGTCAGTCACCCTCTTCCTGATATGTTCTTGTCTCTAGGTTTTCATAACAGTGCTCTTTCAGTTCTTCTACCTGTCAAATTATTCCTTCTCAGTCTCCTTTGCTGGATCTTCATCCTGGTCATACCCATTAAAAATTGTGTGTGTCCTGAATATCTTTGTTCTGGTCTGTCTTCTCTTCTTGCTTTATACAATATCACTTGGTAATGTTCTCTCAGCTACCATGAATTTAGTTATCATTGCTATATAGACATTCTCAGATATATGTGTTCAGTCCTGACTTCTCTGCTGACTCCATTTTCAAATCTCCAACTGCTTATTGGACAATTTCATCTCAACATGTTCAAAACTGAACTCATTATCTCTGCTTCCTGGCCTCCCCTGCATCCAGCTATTCTCCATTCCTGTGGAGGGTGCTAACATCCTCCTACATGCCCAGGCTCAAAATCTGGATGTCATCCTTGACTCCTTACTCTCACTCCCCCCCACCCCATATCCAATCTTTGATCAGGTCATGTAAGTGGTTCAAGAAACTAGATAGAGTGACTGTGTTCCTGAGGCTATCTTTAGACTCACATTAATCAGGATTGTAATCTAAAACACCCTTTTTAGGTGTGCTGAGGGCTTAGTATCAGATGGCGTTGTTAACCTTAAAGCATTTGAGAGTGTCTTATTATGTGCTGTCTGCCTCCCACTCCTGCCTGTGCTTCCTTGGTCCCTGGGCCTTAAATGCCTTCTTTCAATGTCTTCACCTGTTGCTTTCCTTTTAGCCTTAGAACAGCTTTCTCCACTTTGCCTTTTTTTAAAAAAAATTGTGGAATAAATTGTATAATAAAAAAGATAATTGCACACAAAACTGCAAATCTATTATGCAAAACTTTCTACTCCTTTTAAATATATAATAGTTATCATTTCTTTTTATTTTTTTTCCTTTTTCTCCCCCCCACTCCCATTCCCACCCCCAATCCTAGAAATGGCTACCATTAGACACACTCAGACTTCATGTTTTAGCTAGGCAGCTAGGTGATGCAGTAGATAGAGTATGGGGCTTGGATTCATCTTCCTGAGTTCAAATCTGGACTCAGACACTTGGTAGCTGTGTAAGCCTAGGCAAGTCACTTAACCCTGTTTAGCCTCAGTTCCTCATCTGTAAAATGAGTTGGAGAAGGAAATAGCAAACCACTCCATTATCTTTAGCAAATAAACCCCAAATGAAGTCACGGGCTGTACAACAAAATCTCTCACAGTGTGCCTTTTTCTCTTCTGCTACTGACACCTTGGTACAAGCAAGCCCTCATCACTTCAGCTGTGACAATAACACTTTCTCAAGTCTTTATCTCCTGCAGTCTGTCCTCTAGTCAGTTCTCAAATTAAACTTGTAAAGCCCAAGTCCTACCATGTCACCCCCACCCCAATTCAATCAACTCTAGTGGCTTTCTTTTACCTCTAGTATTAAATATAAAATCCTCTGGCTTTTAAACCCTGCCATAACCTGGTCACTTTCTACCTTTCCAGTTTTATTACAAATCCAGTGACACTGACCAACTTTGAGGTAGACACTCCCATCTCCCAATTCCAGACATTTTTACTGGTGGTCCCCCTTACTAGAACTCTCTCTCCTCATCTCTTAAATCCTAACTTCCCTGGCTTCCTTCAAGTCTCAGATAAAGTCCTAGTCTTCCTTAATCTTAGTGCTGTCCCTCTGAGGTTTTCCCCTGTCTTTCCTGTCTGTATCTAGTTTGTACATACTGTTTTGCATATTGCCTCAATAATTAGATTGTCAGCTCCTTGAAGGGAGGGGCTATCTTTTGCCTTTCTCTCCATGCTTAGGACTTATCACATTACCTGGCACATAGTGGGTACTTTAAAATGCTCGTTAATTGACCGACTTGAAGAGAAGACCTTTTGTTATTTTTTTTATTCTGTTTATCTGCAACATCCATCATAGTGCCTTAAACACATAAAGTGATTATTATATGTTTAAATAAATGAAAGGTAATTATTTGAAGAGCTGTCTTTGGAATTTAAATTTATTTCTTAAAGGGCTTGAATTAAGATAAAACTTTGACATATCAGTAACGTGGTATAATGGAAGGAGCACTGAGAGCTTTGAGTCAAGGCACTTGAGTTCTAGATTGTCTAGACATCTCTTCTGGCTTAAAAAATCTGAATTTAAGATCATTGTCCATACCTTTTAAAAATAAGCTGCAGCTTTATAATTTAATGACAACTCCTAATACGTTTCTTTCGCACCTTTCTTACAGGGGTGAGTAGAAGAAATACCAATTAAACTATAAATGCTACTATCCTCTTTTGTTAGTAATAAAGAAAGAGCTGCATTTTAGATTCTTCCCTTTGTACTTTGAAGCCAAGAACCATGTAGGAAAATAAAGGACAGCCAGCATGTGTCAGGAGAAAGTTTATTACAAGAAGTCTATAATTGTGTTTGCTCAGATTATGTAAATCCTCATAGGTGAACCATCATCCTGGTAAGGGACCCACCCCTGTCACATAAGCTGCCATAATTGTCATCCTTTCTACTCTTGGAGATTTCTAAGATCCCTATACTTTTCAATTTTTCATCTCTTCTGAAACCTCAGTATTTCTAACTAGTGTATTGGGTCCTAGTTCAGAAATGAGGAGGAATGTGTTTCTCACACCCATTGCCCAAGTTGATTCTAGGAAACCTTCCAGAATAAGAAGTTCAATTGAGTTTTTATATAGAAATGATGTTTTTTAAAATAAGATAAGTCCTTTGATGCTACTATTAGTAATGCTGGCCATATTTTAAGCTAAATGGTTTTTTATGGAGTATCCTAGGAAATTGACACCAATTTCAAATATTCTTAGGATTTAAAGCTGTAAAGGACCTCTTGAACAATCTAGTCCAGCACCCTCATTCTATAGATAAATGGCTTGATCAGTATTATACAGTAACAAGAGAATCAGAAATCAAACACAGGTCTTTTTATTACAAAATCCAGAATTAGCATTGTTTTTAAGAGAAAAATGTTTTGAATTCTGAATTTAAAAAATTGATGGACAAACCAACTTTTGGAATGTATTACACTTGCCAGGTAAGTCTCTGTAATGTGTTGTAGGTTTTTATCGAGGAGAATGGGTTCAGACCTGTGATTTCATCTGGCGGGGTTGACTTTTATTGTGGAAACTTCCTTTCCTGATGCAGTTAAGTAATTTGTCTGTAATATGTAGCTCTAAAGAGTCAGCACTAAGAGGTTAAATGATGTATCCATGGTTATTTAGTAGTATATATCAGGCAGGACTCTGAAATTCCTAACTGTAAAGCTAGTTCTACATCCCACTGCACCATGCTAACTATCTTTGTTATGTACTATTACAATAACTAGTATTTTTTTCTTAATAATATATATTTTCTCTATTTTACTATAGATCGATATACTATTTTGATGGCTGCATGTGCTGCACGTGCTTCAGAGGGTCAGGTTTTAAAGAGTGTAGAACTGCTACTTTCAAGAAATGCTGACCCAAATGTTGCTTGCAGGTAAGGGAATTTTTGAACTATTAGTAAAAACTAAGCTATTTTTTATTCACTTTTATTGATCTTTTGAACATTTGCCAATCTAGCTTCTGCTCTTTATCATGAATAAATAAATGCATGTTTTCTTGGTCACTAAAATTAAGATTTTTAGATGTCCTAATGCTGGTATCAAAAGTAACACATCGTGGTAGTATTTTGCTTTTTTGTTTTTTTTTGTTGTTTTTATTCAGAGAAAACTCTTAAAGAAGTGAGACTGATGAGGAGAAAAAGCTGCCCATGTATTTTATGAGCCACATACTTGAAGAGATAACATAACTCAACTGTGGCAAAGCCTTTTATGTGTCTTTCAGCCTCAGCTAGTTCAAATTCCATAACGTTTATCAGCTAAGCAAGTTGCACAAAAGTCCCAAATTCAGTCATGAACCTTTATCAAGCAATTACATGTCAGTCATAATGAAAATTGATTTAATTTATTCATTCTAAAACCCTCTGCTCATGCCTTTTGCATCATATATGTTTCTTCACTCTTTTAGTCATTGTCGTGAAGGGTGATAGCAGTACCCAACCCCAGAGGATAATGTCTGTCAGTCTGACAGCCATTCACAGAACTAAATACATTCACTCAGTATATATTTTATTAAGACCCTGGTTAGGTTTTATGTTTACCATCTCTAGAGCTTGCTTTGAGTTTGGGAGGTCCCAGGGTCTGATGTAGTATTACTAAGTACCCTAGGCAATTCTCTTTGGAAAAATCTATTCTAGACCCCAATGTTTATCTCTAGTAGAACTGATTTGGCTTATTTTCTATAATCCTTTGAGATTAATACCATTAAATATCCTTACTTCCCCATGCAGGTTGATAAGTTATTATCTTTGGTTTTTATGATCTGAACTTTTATTTCTCCTTAGTCATACAAATATATTCATATCCTTGTTTTCATAATCAGCAGCAAATGTTCTAGTTCCACAGTTCATAGCTCTGAAATTCCTAACCATAAACCTCCTTTCCTTCCAACTCTCACTGTTCCTTGTGTCTCTTAATCCTGCTCTCTTTATTCACCACAGCCTCTAATTTCTCTACTGCTCCTTGCTTTTCCAAGCCCTCACCTGTGCCCTGAACTCAATTTTTCTGGATCCTATGTATTTTATACAAATCATTTTACTTTTTCCTAATCAATTCTATTGCATTCCACACACTCACTGAGCAGTGTTTTTTTCCTCTCAAAACACTTGTACTCCCACTTTTATTTTCTCACTCTAAAAGATCTCACTTTCCAAAATATAATTGAAGCTCAAGATAGATATCTTGAACTCTCTCTCTGCATTTACACACTTCAAAACCTAATCATCCCCCATCTCCTTTTTTTTTTGCTTCAGAATCCAAAGAACACCAACCTCTTACCCAAGTTTCATCCCAGTCCTTCCCATTACCTCTAGCAGATTGCTTCTTCAAATGATCTCTCTTTGCCTAATTTTGAACCTCTGTCTACTGGTTATTTTCCTCCTGCTTTTACACATATCCTTATCATTCCCAGCCTTAATAAAAAAAACCCTTCTCTTGGCCCCACCATCCCCTTAACTACCTATATCACTACTTTTTTCCCCACAGCTTTTTTCTTGGAAAAAGCAGTCTATAGTCATTGCTTCCACTTTCTAGTCATTTTTTAAAAATAAATTATCTTTTTTTATTATTAACTTAACAAAGATATCAAATACAATTAATAAGTGCAATTTGTTAGGTGCTGCTGGTGTTGGAGAAACAAAAATAAATAAAGTAAAAAGGATGTGAAACTGAACATCTGTCAGTTTACACCAACTCATCCTTTTGACCCCCCATGGAACCATCTCTTGTAACAAATATGTAATTAAGTAATATGAATCAATACATTTACTGTAACTGGAAATGTTTTTTATATTCTGCATCTCTATTCCATTATCTCTGCTAAGATGCAGGAAGCAAGTTTCACCATTACTCCTTTGAAGTAATTCATCACCGGATTCATCAAAGTTCTGAAATCTTTTAAAATTGTTTTATGTTTTTGTGGTCACTATGTTCACTGTTGTGATTCTTCTTGTATTTCACTCTGTACCAATTCATATGATTCTATCCAAGTTTCTCTGAATTCTTTAGATTTATCATTTCTCATGGTATAATATTTCATTATGTTCACATACCATAATTTGTTTATCCGTTCCTCAACTAATGGACAACCACACCCACTTTGTTGCAAGTTCTTTGATACAATAAAAAGTGCTGCTGTAAATACTTTCATATACCTAGAACCTTTCCTGTCTTTGATTTCTTTGGAGTGCATGCCTAACAGTAATATTGCTGGATTGAAGGATATAGACAGCTTATTGACTTTTAGGGTTTAAATTATAATTGTTTTTAGAATGTTTGTATCAATTCACAGTTCTACCAACAGTGCATTAGTGTTCCTGTCCTTCCACAGCATCTCTGAAATTTGCCACTTTCACCTTTCTTACTTTTGCCACTCAGTATGTTCTGAAACTTCAGAGTTGTTTTAATTTGTCTTGTTCTTAGTAGTAGTTTCACAGTGGTCGGTCTTATGGTTATTGATAGCTTATATTTCTTCTTTTGAAAACTACATCTTCATTTCCTTTGTCTACTTATCCATCTACTTACTCTATAATTTCTTGCATTCTGGTTTCTGTTCTCATATGATATTAAATTGTTTTCGTGATTATAGTTTTGTATTATGTATAGTTTGAATGCTGGTACTAGCAGGCCCCCTTTCTTTCCTTCTTTTTTTCCATTAATATCATTGATATTCTTGATTTTTTGTACTTATTAACTTTGTTATTTTTTCTAGTTGTATCAAGTAATCCTTTAGTAGCTTGGTATTGCAAATGAAAAAACCCTGGGAGACAGAATTTCTGTGTAATTAATAATCAGTTTATTAATTAGGCTAGCCAGCAATCAGTAAATTGATGGTCAGTGGTTTCTCTCAGTCACCAAAGATAAACCCATGGAGAGCCTTAAATTTTTTTTGAAAGAGAATGCTCTTGATAAATTGTGAAAATCAATCTTGATTGGTAGACATTTAGTGAGGAAGTGAGCTAGAAGTCTTTAGTTCCTCCTGCTGAGAATGCAGCTTGATCATGAGACTGCTGCCTCCAGCAATCTGAACAGGGGAATCTATCTCCATATAGATCACTCTGGTTAGTTTTCTCCTTCATGAGCTGGGTCATGTTTAACTCTAATGGAGGGGTATAAGGACCAAGGCTCTTTTTCCCATGAAATGCTGGTGATTTTTTTTGATTTTGTTTTATATCCTTCAACTTTGCTGAAGTGAATTTTTTCAATTAATTTTTTAGTTTGCTCTCTAGGATTCTTGAAGTTTACTATCATATTATCTACTCAAAGCAATAATTTTATTCCCTCTTTGCCATGCTTATTCTTTAATTTTGTCTTATTGCTATACATAGCACATTTGCTTTTAATTTTGTTAATTTCTTAAATTTTTCAGGATTTCTACTTTGGTACTTGATTTGAGATTTTTAATTTCTTGGTTTTTGAATTGTGTGTTTCTTTTTTTAGTTGCATACCCAATTCATTGATCTGCTCCTTGTCTCTTTTACTGATGAAAATGGTTAGAGAGAGAAATTTTTTTTATCTCTTTGGCTGCATCCAAAAAAAATTTGGTATATTTTCTCATTATCATTATCTTTAAGGAAATTATTGATTGTTTTTATGATTTGTTATTTAATCCATTCATTCTTCAAGATTAAGTTACTTGATTACTTTTCATATTTGTTTCAGAGGCCCTTTACTGAGTATATTTTTATTGCATTATGTACAAAGCCATTTGCTGTGACCTCCCTTTTCTCTCCCATTCCTTATCTCTTATCTCTCAGATTCCTTCTGCCACACTCTGTTCCTTTACTTTTCTCATGTGATGAAGTGGTCTTACTCCTTACCAAGGCTAACATCCCCACACTTGCTCAAGTAATTCCATCTTATTCCACCTTCTCCAAAAGATTGCCTCCTGTCATTCCCACTCTGTCACTTATTTTCATTCTCTCTCTATTGGCTCATTCTCTCCTGAATATAAACATGCCCTCATCCTTTAAATATAATAATAATATAAACATCTCCCTCATCCTTTAAAAAAAAAAAAACCCTGCACTTCTTCCATTCGTGCTATTGTCCTACATCTCTTCTTCCCTTTGTAGTTAAATTCCTGAAAAAGTTCATCAACAATGGGTACCCATGCTTTCTTTCCTTGCCACTTTTCTTCTTAACTGTTTACAATACTGCTTCTAATCTTATTCCGTTGAAATTACTCCCTGAAGTTTCTGGTGATCTCTTAGCTGTCACATCTAGTGATCTTTTCTCAGTCCTCGTTGTCCTTGATCCCTGCCAGCTTTGACACAACTGGTTTCCCTCTCCTTGATATTCTTGATAATCTAGATTTTTGGGGCACCACTCTCTCCTGGTTCTTTCTTATCTGTCTAACTACTCTTTAAGTCTCATTTTGCTAGATCCTCTTCTATTTCATGCCCTTAGGATTCTTTCCTGGGCCCTCTTTTCTTTTCCCTTTATACTGCTTCACTTAGTGATCTTATCAGTTACCATGAACTTATTTACTATGTCTTTGCTGATGATTCTTAAATCTACCTGTCCTGCCAAAACTGCTGACTTCCAGTCTTATATCTCCAGTTGCCTTTTTCATACATCTCAAACTGTATGACCAGTAGACATCTTAAACTAAAGATATCTAAAGCAGAACGCATTATATTTCCCCTGAAATTCTTGTTTTCCCCTCTGCCACCGGCCCCCCCCCCCCCCCTCTACCCTGGCCACCCTCCCTGTTACTGTAGAGAGCAATACCCTTCTTCCATTCCCCTCAAGTTCACAACCTAGGAATCATCCTTAATTCGTCAGGATCCCTTACCTGCCATCTTCAGTAGTTGCTAAGACTTGTCAATTTCGGCTCTGCAGAATCTCTCATAATATGCCCCCTTTCTCTCCTCTGACACAGATACAACTCTAGTGACTCATATCTTGATTATTGTAATAGCCTGCTGGTGGATCTGCCTGCCTCAACTCTTGCCTAACTCCAATACCTCCTTTATTAAGCCAAGAAAATGATTTTTCTAAGCTCAGGTCCAACCATGTTACTCTGCTACTCGTACAGTACACTCCAGGGACTTCCTCTTGCCTCCAGGATAAAATTTGAAATGCTCTATTGACATTCAAAGCCCTTCATAACCTAAATCCCTGCCAACTTTTCTAGTCTTCTTGCGCCTTACTCCCTGACACTTCTTCAATCCAGTGACAGGGGGCTCTCAGCTGTTCTACAAAGAAGACACATTCCCTCTCAGCTCTGGGCATTTTCTCTGTCTATCCTCCATACCTGGAATGCTCTCTCTTCCCACTCTGCCTACTGACCTCACAGATTTCTTGTAAGTCCCAACTAAAATCCCACATTTTATAGAAGTTGTCTCCACCCCCTCTTAATTTTAGTGCCTTCTCTCTGTTAATTATTTCCTATTCATCTTCTATATAGTTTACTTTGTATATATGTTTACATGTTTTCCATCATTAGATTGTGAGCTCTTTGAGGGAAAGAACTGTCTTTTGCCTTTTTTTTTTGTATCCCCAGCACTTAACAGAGTACCTGGCACATGGTAGACCTCTAATAAGTGTGTTTTGCTTAATATGCTATATTTTGTTTATGCATTATCCATTTAATACAGAATTTGCAGTTTTTGCTACAATAGGAAATGTTGGGATAAATATTTTTGTATGTAAGAGTTCTTTCCCTTTGCATTTGATTGCCTATCAGGGGTATCTTTTGGCTAAATGGTATGCATTTTTTTTTTAGTATTGTTCTAAATTGCTCTCTATAGTAACTATACCAGTTCATGTCTCCACCCAACAGTGCAATTAATGTGTCTGTCCTCCCATGTCTAAAAATTGTCATTTTGGGGGAGGGGGGATCATCTTTACTAATCTAATGGATGTGAGGCTGCACTTTAGAGTTGTTTTAATTTGCATTTCTCTTATTATTAGTAATTTGGAGCATTTATTCCTATGATTCATGACAGCTTATATTTCCTCCTTTGAGAACTACCTGTTAACTCCTTTGGCCATTTTCTTAGAGGAATTTGTAATTATTTTTCAGCATAAATCTCATGAAATATTAACATTTGAAGGGAATTTAGAATTGGTCCCAGTCCTCCCATTTCACAGGTGAGGAACTGAGGTTTGGTAAGTTTGAATAGTAACTTCATTTCTCAGAACTTCTTCTATAAAATTAGTATCATCATAGTACTATTACTACTGGCAATGATATTTGGGAAAACACTTTGTAATAGATATGTGTGTATACATACACATACATATATGTATATGTGTGTACATATGTGTATATAAACATTAAGTATGAGTTATATTTATCATGTATTTTAAACATTGACGAGAAGAACATGCTCTTGAGAAAAGTAAACCAACATAGATTTTAAAATTTGTTTATATAAGCAAATGATGAAATAGTGTTGTAGTTTCTTGGTTCATTTTTGTCACGCCTCTTCTGGAAGTAAATACATGGTCTTTTTAAAAAGCCAGAAAGAAAATATTTTATTATCAGAAGAAAAATAAGTTAGGTAATTGAATTTCCTCCAGTTCTTTGGAGAATTTGTTTTATATTTTCCTTCCCAATTGAAATCATTCTCAAATTTTTATTAATAGAGTAGATTTCATAATAGCCTTTTGGCTTCATATGACCTTCTTTCATTTCCATTCTTAGAATTTAAAATGTATTACATAGGATGAACTTTGGACCTTATCTATTGATGAAAGGAAGTTGTATTTTTTTAGAATCTGACAGATTTACTAAGGTTAAAGAGTATCTTAGTATTTAGTAAACTATCCTTTTTGAATTTAATTCACAGAAAGCTTTAGCCCATTGTTCATTGTAGCTTTCTTAATTAATTCATCTTTCTTTTCCAGGCTTATTACATGTTACTCACATCATTTAAATCTCATTGAAAACATATAGCATATGTTCAATGTTAGACATGGGAAAAATAGACTTATTCAAAGGTATATTTAATATCCAATGTGATGAAAGTGACATTTCATGATGAAGAATCAAAGAATGTGTGACAATACTGCATGCTTACCCCTTTTCTCCTCCCAGGACTAAGTCTGGGATCCTCTCTCTGGATCAGGGCAACTACTTTGCAGCCTTGTTTCACTTCTGGATTACAGTATCAATTCTTTGACCCCTGTGACCTGAGGCTGTTAAATCCTAATCCCCTTTCTGCAATCATGATATTGCTATGGACCTATTCTATACCTGGGGTTTGAAACATCTGTTTCATAATTCCCTTGCTGGCCACTTGCCTATGGGATGAATCTGTGATCTTGGACTGGAAAAGATGATCCACTGGGGTTTCTCTATAGAGTTCCAAATCACTACTTGGTCTAGTGCTTTTTTTAGATCTTTATTGGAGTAGTGGTACTATATAGGTTTGTGAATAATGGAAACTCCATGATCTCAGAAAAACCAAAATTGTAGATGATTCAAATGGCAATGGAAAGATTTTATTGGCTGCAAATATGCTGTGATAGGTTATATCAATTTACATACAAGAATTAGTAGAAAAGGCATCACTGTAGACATAAATAAAAAAAGAGATTGTTTATTATTAAGGTAAAGGATAACAAATACCTGAGGTCCTGGATTTCTTCTTGTGAAATACCAGAGAAAAAGTTCCATTTTACTAATTAGATCCCTTTTATTTAGTATATGTGTTGTTTACATTTATTTTTTATCTCAATTACATGTAAATAAAATTTTTTTAATATTTGTTTTTTAAAAAGTTTGATTCCCGAATTCATTCCCTCACTCCTTTCCCTCTGCTCTCCTTGAAAAGGAATGCAGTTTGCTATAAATTATACATGTGCAGTCATGTAAGACATTTCCATATTAGCCATGTTACAAAAGAAAACAAGACACCCCTCCCCCACCCAAAAAAAGTTAAAGGTGTATGTTTCAGTCTGCATCCAGACTCCATCAGTTATTTCTCTGGAGGTGGATAACATTGTTCATTATAAGTCCTTTGTATCATTGCATTGCTAAGACTAATTAAGTCACTTGATCATCCTATACTATTGCTAAGACAGTTGATCTTTGTACAATATTGCTATTATTGTGTACAATTTCTCCTAGATCTGCTAATTTCACTTTCATATTAGTCTTACCAAGTTTTTTTCTGAAAGCATCCTTCTTGTCATTTCTTATAGCACAATAATATTCCATCATGATCATGTGCCACACCATTCCCCAATTCATGGGCATCCTCTCCATGTCCATTTCTTTGCCACCACAAACAGAGCTACTGTATTCTATATTTTAGAATTGTAAAGGCTCTTCTTTTCCCCCCCTGATCACTTTGGGAAATAGACCTAATAGTGCTGGATCAAAAAGTATACATAATTTTATAACTCTTTAGACATAATTCCAGATTACTCTCCAAAGTGGTTGGATCAGTTCACATTTCCACCAACAGTGTATTAATGTACCAATTTTTTCCCATATCCCCTCCAGTATTTTTCATTTTCTCCTATTGTTTCAGCTAATCTGATAGGTGTAAGATTATATCTCACAGTTGTTTTACTTTGCATTTCTCTTATCAATAATGATTTAGGGCATTTTTTGTATGACTATATGTAGTTTGGATTTCTTCATCAAAAAACTGCCTGTTCATATCCTTTTACCAGTTATCATTTGGGGAAAGATTCATATTCTTCTGAGATTGACAGAGTTCTCTATTATTTGAGATATGAGACCTTTATCCAAGATACTACCTATAAAAATGCCCTCTCCCCCCCCAATTTTCTGCTTTTCTTTTGATCTTGGCTACATTAGTTTAATTTGAACAAAACTTTTTAATTTAATGTAATCAAAACTATCCATTTTACATCTCACAATGCTCGCTATCTCTTGTTTAATCATAAATTCTTCTATTGATAAGACTGATGGTTAATGTTTCCATGTTCTTCTAGTTTTCTTCTGATAGTTCCTTTTGTATCTAGGTCATGTATCCATTTTGACCTTATCTTGGTAAATGGTATAGTACTGATCTGTGTACCCCGTCTCTGCCAGATTGCTTTCCAGTTTTCCCAGAAATTTTTACCAAATAGTGTACTGTTATCCCCAAAGCTTAAAACTTTACATTTCTCAAACACAAGATTACTATAATTATTTACTATTGTGGATTACATGTTTACTCTGTTCCACTGATTAACCTTCCTGTTTCTTAGCCAGTTGATAATTATTGGCTTATGATACAGTTTAAGATAAGGTATTGCTAAACTTATTTCATTTACATTTTTATTAATTACTTTGATATTCTTGACCTTTTGTTCTTCCAAATAAATTTTATTATTTTTCCAACTCAATAAAATAATTTTTTTGTAATTTAACTGGGATGGCATTAAATAAGTAGATTAGATAGAATTGTCATTTTTATTATATTGGCTCTGCCTACTCATGAACAAGTATTATTTCTCTAGTTATTTAAATCTGACTTATATAAAGTGTTTTGTAATTTTGTTGCTGTAGTTCCTCAGTTTGTCTTGGCAGGTATATTCCCAGGTTCTTATATACTCTACAGTTATTTTAAATGAGATATCTCTTACTATTTCTTCTTGCAGAGTTTTGTTGGTGATATATAGAAATGTTGATGTTTTATGTGAATTTATTTTACTTTCTGCTACTCTTCTAAAATTATTGTTTCAGATAACTTTTGGTTGACTCAAGGATTTTCCAAGTATATTATCATGTTGTTTATAAAAAGAGATACTTTTATTACAACATTCACTATTCTGATTCCTTCTATTTCTTTTTCTTCTGTTATTGCTGTTGATAGCATTTCTAATACAATATTGAGTAATATTGGTGAAATTGGCCTCCTTATTTCACTTCTGATGTTATTGGGAAATCTAGATTATCACTGTTACAGATAAAGCTGACAAGTGGTTTTAGGTAGATGCTTTTTATCCTTTTAAGGAAAAATTCATTTATACCTATACTTTCTAGTGTTTTAAATAGGACTGAGTATTGTATTTGGTCAAAAATATTTTTCTGTATCTGTTGATATAATCATATGATTTTGGTTATTGTTATGATAATTATAGTCATAGTCTTTTATGTTAAACCATCCTTGGATTCCTGATAAAAACCCCACTCAGTCACTATATATAATCTTTGCAATACATTGTTGTAGTCTCCTGGCTAGTATTTTACTTAGAATTTTTGTATACATATTCATTAATGAAACTGGTATATAATTTTCTTTCTCTGTATTTGCTCTTCTTGGCTTAGGTATCAGCACCATATTTGTTTCATAAAAGGAGTTTGGTAGGACTTCTTCTTTGAATATTATTCCAAATAATTTTGGAATTAGTTGGTCTTTAAATGTTTGGTAGAATGCACTTGTAAATTAATCTGGTCCTGATGCTTTTTTCTTAAGAAACTCATTTATGGCCTGTTCAGTTTCTTTTTATAAAATAATTTTATTTAGAAATTTTATTTCCTCATCTGTTAATATAGGCAGTTTATAGTTTTAAAATATTCTTCCCTTTCACTTAAATTGTTACTCATTTGCATATAACTGGGCAGAATAACTCCTAATAATTGCTTTGATTTTTATCTTCGTTAATGATATATTTACCCTTTTTTTTTTTTTTTAAAGCAATTGGGGTTAAGTAACTTGCTCAAGGTTACATCGCCAGGTGTTTCTGGGTGGGTAATAAGTGTCTGAGCCCGGATTCGATCCACATGTCATCCCGACACTGGAGCTGGTGCTCTTACTCGCTGTGTTACCTGGCCACCCCTATATTTACCCTTTTCATTTTTGATAGTAGTAATTTGGTTTTCTTCTATTTTTTTGATCATACTAACTAATGGCTCTTGTATTTTGTGTTTTTTCCCCCCTAAAACCAGCTTCTGGTTTTATTTATTAATTTGATGGTATTTTTACATTTAGTTTTATTAATCTCACCTAATCTTTAGGATTTCTAATTTGGTGTTTAATTGGAGATTTTTAATTTGTTCTTTTTCTAGTTTTTGTTTTTTTACTTGCATAGCTGATTCATCATTGTGTTCATTCTCTGGTGGTTTGTTTTTTTATGTAGGTATTTAGTGATGTAAATTTTCTTCTGGTTACTGTTTTTTGCTGCATCCCTTAGGTTTTGATATGTTGTTTATTATCATTCTCTGTAATAAAATTGTTTGGTGTTTCTATGATTTATTCTTTAACCCGCTCAGTCTTTAAGATTAGGTTATTTAATCTCCATTTAATTTTTAATGTGTGTTTTCATTTCATATTAATATTCATTGTATTATGACCTGAAAAAGAGGTATTTAAAATTTCTGCTTTTTTGCCTTTAATTATAAAGTTTTTATGCCCTAATATATGGGTCCGTTTTTGTGAAGGCACTATGTACCACTGAAAAAAAGGGGTATTCCTTTCTTCTCCCATTCAGTTCTCCCCAGATATCTATCATATCCAGTAAGATTCTCTTCATCTCTTTGATTTTCTTTCTTGTTGTTTTGGTTATATTTATCTAGTTCTGAGAGAGAAGGATAGAAGCCCCCACCCATTATGGTTTTGCTATTTATTTCCAAATGTAATTCATTTAGCTTTTCCTTTAAAAATGTGGATGCTATAGCATTTGGTGCACATAAGTTTACTAGTGATATTACTTCATTATCCATGGTACCTTTTATCATAATGTAATTTCCCTCATCATCTCTTTTAATTAAACCTGTTTTAACTTTAAATTTGTCTGAGATCATGATTGCTACCCCTTCCATATATATATATCAGCTGAAGCATAATAACTTCTACTCCAGCCCTTTATTTTTACTCTGTATCTCTCATTTTAAAATGTGTTTCTTATAAATAAGATATAGTCTGGTTTTGGTTTTTAATTAATTCTTTTGTCTGTTTACATTTTATGGATGACTTCATCCCATTCACATTTAGTTTGGATTATTAACTGTATTTCTCTCCATCCTGTTTTTAAATATTTTTTAATTTTTAAAAAATTTTATTTTAGACTCAAGGGACAGAACACAAATGCAGTATGGAGAAAAGAAACAAAAACCATATCATAAACTCAGATATTGGAACTTAAATAAAAGAAAGACTGTATGATAAATAATACGTGTTGTGTTGAGAATTGTCCATCTTTTCTTTACTTCCTTTCAAGTTTTCTTTTATTCTCTGCTGTGTACTTTTTTACTTGGTATTTTTTTAACCCTACCCTTTTTTACCCTGTCACTCCTCAAAAATTTGTTTTGCTTCTGATCAATACCTCCCTTCAGCTTCCCTCCCTTTTATCAGCCTCCTTTCCCTTTTTTTATCCCTTTCCCCTGCTACTTCCCTATAGGATAAGAGATTTCTATGCTCAGCTGAATATTATTTCCTCTTTGAGCCAATTCAGATGAGAGTAAGTTTCAAGCATTACCAGCCCCTCCCCATCTTCTCCATTGTATAGGCTTGCTCTTTCACACCTATTTTGAGATAATTTTCCCCATTCTTCCTCTCCCTTCCCCTTTCTCCCAATGCATAGCCTTAATTTTATTTTTTGAAAACACCCCCAATAGCCACCTCTGTGTATATATACTCCTTCTAATGGTCCAAATGATGATAATTTTTAGAAGTTAAAGTCACTTCTCATATAGAAAAGTAAACATTTTAATCTTAGTGATTCCCTTTTTTCTTTTCCCATTTCTCTTTCATGTTTACCTTTTTATGCTTCTCCAAGTCAGATTTTTTTATTTAGCTCTTGTCTTTTCATCAGGAATGCTTGAAACTCTTCTGTTTCATTAAATATCCATTTTTCCCCTGAAGGATTATGCTGTTTTGCTAGATAGGTGTAATATATCATTAACGAAGATAAAAATCAAAGCAATTATTAGGAGTTATTCTGCCCAGTTATATGCAAATGAGTAACAATTTAAGTGAAAGGGAAGAATATTTTAAAACTATAAACTGCCTATATTAACAGATGAGGAAATAAAATTTCTAAATAAAATTATTTTATAAAAAGAAACTGAACAGGCCATAAATGAGTTTCTTAAGAAAAAAGCATCAGGACCAGATTAATTTACAAGTGCATTCTACCAAACATTTAAAGACCAACTAATTCCAAAATTATTTGGAATAATATTCAAAGAAGAAGTCCTACCAAACTCCTTTTATGAAACAAATATGGTGCTGATACCTAAGCCAAGAAGAGCAAATACAGAGAAAGAAAATTATATACCAGTTTCATTAATGAATATGTATACAAAAATTCTAAGTAAAATACTAGCCAGGAGACTACAACAATGTATTGCAAAGATTATATATAGTGACTGAGTGGGGTTTTTATCAGGAATCCAAGGATGGTTTAACATAAAAGACTATGACTATAATTATCATAACAATAACCAAAATCATATGATTATATCAACAGATACAGAAAAATATTTTTGACCAAATACAATACTCAGTCCTATTTAAAACACTAGAAAGTATAGGTATAAATGAATTTTTCCTTAAAAGGATAAAAAGCATCTACCTAAAACCACTTGTCAGCTTTATCTGTAACAGTGATAATCTAGATTTCCCAATAACATCAGAAGTGAAATAAGGAGGCCAATTTCACCAATATTACTCAATATTGTATTAGAAATGCTATCAACAGCAATAACAGAAGAAAAAGAAATAGAAGGAATCAGAATAGTGAATGTTGTAATAAAAGTATCTCTTTTTATAAACAACATGATAATATACTTGGAAAATCCTTGAGTCAACCAAAAGTTATCTGAAACAATAATTTTAGAAGAGTAGCAGAAAGTAAAATAAATTCACATAAAACATCAACATTTCTATATATCACCAACAAAACTCTGCAAGAAGAAATAGTAAGAGATATCTCATTTAAAATAACTGTAGAGTATATAAGAACCTGGGAATATACCTGCCAAGACAAACTGAGGAACTACAGCAACAAAATTACAAAACACTTTATATAAGTCAGATTTAAATAACTAGAGAAATAATACTTGTTCATGAGTAGGCAGAGCCAATATAATAAAAATGACAATTCTATCTAATCTACTTATTTAATGCCATCCCAGTTAAATTACAAAAAAATTATTTTATTGAGTTGGAAAAATAATAATGCAATCTAAAGATCTTCCATGCCCCTTTGTAGTGGCAAGTAAGCAGGTACTTATAGCACCTTGTTTCAAGTTATCACCTTATGTAAGCTATTAATACAGAAGTAGTTAACACCTTGGGAGGAAGTTGCTGATGTGACAGAAAAGGGCAGAACAGAGAAGAGCTATACCATATATAAGGAAGAACACAAGCTGGACAGACAGAATTTCCTGGGGTAAGCATTGTGGAGGCAGGGCAGCTGCTGCTGGAGGGAAAGAGAGAGAATTTCTGTTAGCGAACACCTGGAGTCTGGGCTGCTACTGCTGAAGACTAAATTGAGAACTGAGAACTGACACAGAACTCAGACTTGTGGTGGCAAGACTTTCAAGGACCAGCTGGAGCTGCCAAAGACTGAGGAAGCATAACTGTGGTGCTGGTATTTTGTACAAATGTTGTTGTGGTTTTGTTAAGCCTTGTCTTCCCAGGAACAGAGATGGTGAAGGATTTGAGATGTACTGGACACTGTGAGCTCCAATATGGAGCAGGAACTGCACAGAAAGCTGGAAAAATTGCTGGGAGCTATCTGCCTTTGAACTCAGGTGGCACTTGGTTAGATTCGGACGGGAGCTGGGACTATGGAAGAGGAACCATGGAAGCTGAAAGCCTTCCCTGAGTCAAGATGAAAAGACCTCTCTGGGTACTGAGTAGTGACTGATAAAATTGAATGAGTAGTGAATGAAGAAATTATAATTTACTTGTGACCTAGGGGTGGATGGCTTTTGTACTTTCCACACAAGTAGTGACTGTTGAAGTTGTAACTTAATTGCACCCCATGGGTGAAAAACTTTGACTTTTATACTTTGTGACCCTTAAGGAGGCCTCCTTAAGGATGATTGAATAATTGTACTTTGTTGAAAATTATGTGGCCACTTTGGTAAAAACTCTGTGGCCATTTTGGTGATAAGTTGTTGAGCTGTGACATGGTGAATGCTGTATTTTGATTTTCTGTGATAAATTGTAGCATTCTGAATGCTGTACCTTGATTTTCTGTAAATGTTTTGCTCTGATTTGTTATTGAATAGAGGGTTCACTATGCTATATAATCAGAACCTTGAAAGCTGTTCACAGCAACAGTCCTCTGGAAAGCTGCTTGTGCATGGCTTTACAATAGGTTAGTTTTGATTGTAATCCCAGTTTCTTTGCCTTCCAGAATGACATATTCCAAGCCCCCTAATCTTTTAATATGAGATAGACCTTTCCTGCTGATGTCCCAAGTTGTCTTGGACTAGAAAATTGTTTAACCCAATCTTTTGTTGGTTCTGCCATACCATAATTTGATTTGAGGTATTACTTTATGATTTTTTGGAAGGGAATTTGAGAGAACTTGGCTGAGTGCTTCTCTACTCTGCCATCTTGGCTCCACCTTAGAGAAAGTATAGAAAGGTATATAAATTAGACAGTATTAGAGGTTGAAAAGTGTGGTGGTTTTACAGTCTTCCCTTGTGTAGTAAGTGTCAAGTTCAAAAATTTTTCAAAGTATAGATTTGTTATGTCTTCATTAGTTATTGAGGTATATAGGACTATTTATCTGTGTTAAATTGCTATGGTTTTAATTAGTGTCCAGTTTTATTTCTTTTTTAACCTTTCCAGTGTCATTTGTGGTTTCTTCCTGCTCTCATTTTCTTCTTCTTCTTCTACACTTGGGTAACCATATATAACCATGCTTCTTAGATTTTTGTATAGAATATAGCAGTTTTTTTTCTCTAGTCCTGAGTGCTTTTCTTTGTATTGATTAATCTTCATGAGCTTTGTGATAGATATTTCAGATGCTTTTTCCTTTTATTTCCAGATTTCAATATTATTCTGAAGCCGGCCTGCATAACATTCAGCCTGTGAGCCACTTATGGCCTGCATGCTGCTTGTGGCCCACAAAAGGATTTTGGGTGGCCCACAGAAAATGTAGAGGATGTAAAATAGGCCTGCACATCATATGGCCTACGGGCTGTATATTGTATGCCCTGTTCTCGAGTATTGAAGTTGTCAGGTATTACTGTTTTGTATAAATATTTCTCTTTGAAAATGGCCTTTGTCAAAAAATTATCACTTCATATCATTTGCGTATGACAGCTACAAAAGGATGAGGAGTAGAGTGATATTGATAATTAAAAACAATAGATAACTTGCGTAGTTCAAAATCAACTAATTGGTCTTTAAAAGTAGGGGTTACTCTTTCCAAAACCTGAAGAGGTTTTGATGAATGAAGACATGCACCTTCAAAAGACAGTCCAGGATGGAGTACAGATCGTGAATAAGTTTGTTCACCCGATACTCCTTAATTGTGAGAGGCAGCATGGTATAGTTGAACCTGAGAAATACCTTCATTATGTTGTTGAAGGATTTACAAGAAAATATAGACTAGGATGGAAAAGTATAAAAGTATTTCCATCTGCCCCAGTGGAAGGGATATCCAGCAGACCATCAAGAGTATAAATTTGGTAGCATTGGAGCTAGTTGGAAGCCTCAGAATCAAGTCCCAGCTTTATCATTTATTGTCTATGTGACTTTCAGCATATTATTCAGCCTCTTTGAACCTCAGTTTCTTCATCTGCCAAATGAGTAGGATAAAACTTACAGTGAGTACTCAAAGGAGTATTATGGTGAGGATCAAAAAGGTAATGTAAGTGAAGAGTTTGTCTTTTTTTTAATGATTTTTTGTTCTCCTTTCCTGGAGAGAAAATTGTATATCTTGTCCCAGAAAGAGTTGAAAATTTATTTTTCAGTCTAATTGGACTGTCTTGCATGCAAATTCACTTTTAAAGAGTCCTCACAGTGTATTCAGCCTACTCATTTTCACGTTTGTCAAAGCCTCCCCCCAAATTTGCCTTTTTCCATCACTTAATCATGACTAACAGGTGTGGTATGAAGCCATGGAAGTTCTCATAATTAATCTTCACATTTGAAAGTTCTCTCACACAGATATTAAGTTGTATTGATTCTTTATTCCCAGTGGTTCAGATTAGTTAGAAGTATTTTCTTTGAATTCTCTTTCAAATCTTAGTAATGATAGTAATAGATTAGCTTTGTAATGCTTTATATTTTCTGAGAACTTTAAGTTTCTGAACTCATTCTTAACTGAACTTAATAATCTTTTTCCCCTTCTGCTTTCCAAATTTTCCTTTTACTGTGGAGTATACAACTACCCTTATCACAAAGGCTCGAATTTTACAACTATTTTTGGTGCTGCACTCTCACTTTTGATATCCAGTCTTTTGTCAAAGTTGGTCAATTTTACCTCTTGCCTGCACTCCCTTCTCTCCTCTGATACTGCCATCACCTTGGTACAGACCCTCATCATCTCAGACTTGGACAATTTCAATGACCTAATGGTTGGTATGCCTGCCACAAGTGTCTTCCTACTCCAGTAGATATACCACTCAATGGTCAATGTGATCTTCATTAGTGCAGGTTTGACCTTGTCACACTCCTATTCAGTAAACTATAAACTCCAATAGCTCCCTGTCATCTCCAGGATCAAAAATAAAATCCTCTGGCATTTAAGCTCTTTACAACCTCGCCCACCCCACACCTTTCCAGTTTTATTATACTGCTCTGTACCCCCAAAGTACTCTGTGATCCAGTGACCCTGACCTCCTTGCCATTCCTTAAAAACATTATTTTGTAACTCCTCACTTTCACTGGCTGTCCCCCATGACTGGAATGTTGTCCCTCCTCATCACTTCCTCCTACTCTGGCTTCCTTCAAATCTAAGCTAAAACCCCACCTTCTACTGCAAGCTTTTCCCAGCCCCTCTTAATTCTAGTACCTATCATTAAATTACAATATAGTGTCAAAAGTTCTAGTTTGGGCGACTTATTTCTGTTCTTTTATTATATGGTAAGTGATGCCCGTGACATAGAACACAGATCTTCCCCAGGTTATTTTCTGTACACCCATTCTTTCTTCCACCTTATTTGTGCATTAGTCATAGGCTAGGAAGGGTAGTAGCATAATACTTTAATTAAAACAATATTTCCTCTTGCCAATAATAGGATTTTTCAAGCTGCTGTTAGAATATACTGATGCTGTTTGTGATGATATCTATTATTTAATAAAACTTAATTCTTTTCATATCATTTTGTGAATCAAGAGCTTAATTGGGTCAGGAATGAAGACACTTTCCTTGGATCTCAATCCTACAATAAAATATGAAATACTGCTAATTATAAAATACAACACAAAAAAACCCTTCTTGATCATTTAGGTAAATGAAGGGGCAATCTTAGGCATAAATTGCCATAAATCACAAATAACTAGCAGATTGCATGTACAAAACAGAAATTTTTATTATTTGCTTCTTTTTAAATTTAGTTGAGTGCCTGTTGGATATTATAACTCAACAGATTTGAAACTAACCTAATTATCTTTTCCCCCAAACCCATCTTCCTTCTGAATCTATGTTTCTCTTGAAAACCACCGTCTTTCCCAGTCACTCAGGTTTGCAACTTGGTTTTTAACCTTGACTCTTCCTTATCCTTAACCCCTTATATTCAGTCAGTTGCTAAATATTATTTCTACTTATGTGGTGTCTCTTGTGTTTCTATCCCTTTCTTTCTACTCTTACCACTACTACTCTAGAAAGTTGCAATAAACTCCTCGTTGGTCTCCCTGGCCACAAGGCTAAAACTTTTCCATCCTCTACACAGTTACCAAAATTATTTTTTTGGGGGGAGGGGGACAGCAGTTGCGATTAAGTGACTTGCCCAGGGTCACACAGTAAATATCTTAAGGCCAAATTTGAACTCAGGTCCTTCTGGCTCCAGAGTCAGTGTTCTGTCCACTGTGCCACTCTAACTGCTCCCAAATTGATTTTCTTGAAATACAAGTCTGAACATGTCTCTCTCCTTCTCTGTAAATTCCAAAGGTTCTCTGTTGCCTGTTGGTCAAAATTCATTTCACATAATTTCTAAATAATGAACAAATATCCCACTATCCTAATTTCAGAAATTAATAATAACACAATTAAAGTTTAGCTTTGAAAGCTCTTTGCAACCTGGCCCAACCTACCTTTTAGATGTTACATTGTTCTCTCTGTAACACTCCATGGTCTAGTTAAACTGAACTTATTTCTGTTCCTCACCTAGGGCCATATATCTCCTATTTTTATACCGTTTATATAGGCTGTCTTCTAATGCCTGGAATGTACTTTTACCTTACCTCTCTCCCTCTTGGGATCCCTTATTTCTTTCGAAACTCTGCTCAAGAAGCATCTTCTGCATGAAGCTTTTCCTCATCTGTTCCCAAATGCTAGTCTCTCCCTTACCTTGTTTTGATTTTGTGTATACGTATTGTCTCCCTTGATAGTATATAAACTCCCCGATATCAGGGACCAATTCATAGTTATCCTTGTATCCTTAGAACCTAGTACAGTGCATGGCTTATAGGCACATAGTAAATGCTTCTTGATTAAATGTACTCTTAGAATTATAGTATTTGGACCTACAAGAGACCTTAGACATCAGCTCTCCAGATGAGGAAATTAAGGCCAAGATAGTTCAAATTGTTTCAGATCATTAAGTTAAATAACTAAGAGTTTTCAAATTCAGGTCCTATGATTCCATATCTAATGCTTTTTCCACTCTAAATATTACATTGTTTAGAATAGACTCAAGAATAGTATTAGAGTTATTTTATTAACAACTGATTCTTAGTCTTGTTATTATAATTAGTTATGATGGACTTCATATATACCTGGAGAGGCTTATACAAACTGATGCTGAGTGAGAAGAGCAGAACCAGGAGAAATTTGTACATAGATACAACATATGTGTAACGACCAGCTTTGATAGACTGGACTCTTCTCAGCAATGCAAGGTTATAGGACAACACCAAAAGACTCTTGATGGAAAGAGATGTCTACATTCAGAGAAAGAACTAGAAAGAACAGAGTTTGAATGCAAATTAATAAGGACAAAAATTTAAAAAGAATTAATAAGGAATATAAAACAAAATATGTCAATAAAAAATTCTTTTAATAAAAAAGAGTAAGGAGATTCTCTGTTAGGCCACAGTAAACAGAAATTTCATAAAATGGCCAGAGCCAGACATTTGCTTCCTGAATTATGCATTGTTAAACCTCCATGAAACCCTTCCTTTAATGACTCATCCTCATGGAATGGAGATAACCCTGAGTTCTTGAATGTTATGCCAGGAGATAGTGATCTCCAGCTGGTTCTCATGCTGGGAAGGATTGAGCCATGTTCCAGCAAGAGACTGTTCTTTCTAAAGACTGGGCATCCTAGCTAAGTAAATGGAGAGGTTTAATACTAGTATGCTTGCCACTTGGTGATGAATTCTTTGGTCATAGCAACCTATGGTACTAAATTACAAAGCAGCCATCAGTTTTGCAGCTTTCCTTATCTTCTGTAGAAAAGGGGAAAGAATACAAGATTTATAAAGTTGTACTACTATCTATAAATTTTAATTACATTTTTGTACTTTAAATTTTTGTACTTTAAATGTGATTTCCTCATCCAATGACCACTGAATAGTAGTCATAGAGGAACTGAATCTTAGCAATCTTGACATTCTCACAGTAAATTAAACCAGAAGACAAAAGAAGTTTGTAGCTAATTAGAGGGATGGTTTACAGGTTCTCTTTCCAAAGGCAAATAAAAGTTACTGAGGTTGGTTTTTAATAGGTGTTGGAACATTGTTTCATTTGAAAAAAGAACCCATTATAAAAATTGTCTTTTATGTAGCAACGCACTAGTTAAAGAGAATAAAGTAGAGAGGCTCTATGAAGACCTTAACAAAGTCCCTTACTTTCTTCAAGACTCAGGGTGGGGCCAAGATTGCAGAATAGAGTTTTTTTAGATGCTTTATTAACTTCTGATTTACATCATTCATTTCCGCTAGCTTTTGAGTTACAAATTTTCTCCCCGTTTTTAGGGTGAGATACCGTATTTAGTGTGTATTTCACTCCCTCCTCAAGCCAGATTCAATGGGAATAAGGTTGACCCATTCTCTTTTGCCTTCCTATTCTTCTCCTCCATTGTAACCATTTCCCCTTACCTCTTCTGTATGAAATAGTTTACCCCATTCTATCTCTCCCCATCTCCTCTCATTATATTCCTCTCTCACCTCTTAATTTCACCTTTTAAGTATCATCCCTTCCTGTTAAATTGGTCCTGTGCCCTCTATGTATACCTGTAAACACATATACACACATTCACATATGTATTCATATGCCCATATACCCTCACATACATTTCTATCCCTTCAACTACTGAGAAAAGTTTCATAAGTTACAATTATTGTTTTTCCATGTAGGAATGTTAATAGTTCAACTTTGATAAGTTCCTTATGATTTCTTTTCCCTGTTTACCTTCTCATGCTTCTCTTGCTTCTTGTATCTGAATGTCAGATTTTCTGTTCAACTCTGGTTTTTTCAGCAAGAATGCTTGAAAGTGCTCTATTCCACTGAATGACCATATTTTCCCCTAAAACATGATACTCAGTTTTGCTGGGTAGGTGACTCTTGGTTTTAATCCCAGCTCCTTTGCCCTCTGGAATATCATATTCCAAGCCCTTCGATCCCTCAGTGTAGAAGCTGCCAGATCCTGGGTTATCCTGATTGTGTTTCCACAATATTCAAATTGTTTCTTCCTGGCTGCTTGTAATATTTTTTCCTTGACCTGGGAATTCCAGAACCTGGCTATAATATTCCTAGGAGTTTTCTTTTTGGGATCTTTTTCAGGAGGTGATTGGTGGATTCTTTCAACCTCTACTTTGCCCTCTGATTCTAAAACATCAGGGCAGTTTTCTTTGAGAACTTCCTGGAGGATGATTTCTAGGTTCTTACTTTGATCATGGCTTTCAGGCAGTCCAATAATTTTAAAATTATCTCTCCTGGATCTATTTTCCAGGTCAGTGGTTTTTCCCATGAGATATTTCACATTGCCTTCTATTCTTTCATTTGTTTGGATCTGTTTAACAGAATCTTGATTTCTCATAAAGTCATTAGCTTCCATTTGCTCCAGTCTAATTCTGAAGCAATGATTCTTCTCATTGAGCTTTTGAGATTCTTTTTCCATCTGGGAAATTTGACTTTTTAAGGCATTCTTATCCTCATTGCGTTTTTGAGCCTCTTTTGCCATTTGAGTCAGTCTGTTTTTTTAAAGTGTTATTTTCCTCAGTCAGGCTGTTGACTCTCATTTCATAATTTTCTTGCATCATTCTCATTTCTCTTCCCAATTTTTCCTCCACTTCTCTTATCTGCTTCTTAAGGTCCTCTATGGCCTGTAACCGGTTCGTATTTTTCTTGGAAGCTTTTGGTGCAGGAGTTCTGACTTCACTGTCTTCCTCCTGTTCCATGCTTTGCTCCTTTTTGTCCCCAAAATAGGAGTCTAATGTTGGAATCTTCTGTCTGCTTTGTTTTTTTTTGCCTGGTCATGTTGCCCTCAGTCACTTGACCCCTGGGCTTTTTGCCACAGTTGGACTCTGCCACCAGACAGGGGAGCTTTCGTCCCAAACGCTGGGGTTTTCTCAGTTGCCAGAGGTATTAGATGGCTACCCTCTCGGAGGTCTCCACATGCTCTGGCAAGCTGGACATACACCCCAGGACGTCCACCCTAGACTGCAATCCAGATCCAAGCAGGTTAAAGCAAGAGCGATTACCCCTCAGACTGGTGCTTGTTCCCTCTACACTCTGCAGGCTAAGAGCTGAAGCCGCCATGTGGCGCTGGCTGGCTGTGCCAGTGTCTCAGCGACCTCTCGCCTCAGGGGGCAAAAGCCATGCACTCCCACTTACTAGTCCCAAAGTCCAGACTGCACTGACCTCTCACTTTGTCCTTTGCATCTATGTGTTGATAAATCTGGAAAGGGCTATAGCTGCTGCTGATCTGGAGTCCCTCCAGTCAGCGGCTGGTCAGGCCCACCCTGGGGCTAAAGCCTCGGTGTGGGGCTGGGCTCGGCTCCCAGAGCGCTGTGCTGGCCGATTCCTGCTTCCTGCGGCCTGCCGGGCTGTCCTCAGTGGGAGGTTAACTTCTCTGTGTCATTTTGTGGGTTCTGCAGCTCCAAAGTTTGTTTAGAGTCCCCTTTTTACATGGATTGGGGAAGGTGGAGGCAGGAGCAGCAGGGAGGTCCTGCTTCTATTCTGCCATCTTGACTACCCCTCCCACCCCCCTCCAAACAGTTTTACAATAATGCTTAAAATTAAATTCTGGAGTGATAGAGTCAGCAAATGGTCAGAGTAAGACATTCTTCCAGATCAGGACAACATAGATCAGAAAGAGATTGTGGCACAGGAAAGGAAACTTGCTCGGAACCCATGTAAATGAAACACCAGTGGTAGGACTAAGTGGTGGTAACAGAAACAGCAGCAGTTTCAGGAGTTCTCAAGTCAGAAACAGTAAGGGGAACTGGCAGCTGGTCAAAAAGAGATTACAGGATACCTGTATGTTAGCACTAAACATAGGATGAGAAAGTGTTTGGCAGCTCCATTGTCTATACCCACTTTGGGGTCATAGTTCAAGGATACAGAGGAACACTTTTTATCAAGGAGTGGAAGACCTGGGTGGCAGTATCACTTTGGTCCCAAAGTGATCAGAGACCCTGAGGAACAGTATGTTTCCAGTCCCAAAGAAGGAAGGAACCTTTAAAGAGTAGTATCATTTGCAGTCCCAAGGAATCAGAAGCCCTTCCTGAATAAGGACCAGGTTGAAGATGAAGTGACCACACCTATCCACAGATCACATCACCTTGGAAGAACCTAAAACCTTCAGACTCCTAGAACTACCTCTGAAAATAGCAATGCTAACAATCTGAAGCTTGAGACAGAGGCTCCCCCTTGCTGCCCCCCACCCAACATGCACACTAGGAACAGAGTCCAACATATTAAAGTTATAAATCAAGAAATGGTGAAAAAATGACCAATAAAAAGCTGCTGTGGTGATAGGCAAGATCTAGACAGAATCTCAGAAAACAATGAAGTCAAAGCCATTTACAAACAGCCTCAAAGAACAATGGTAATTGGACAGAAGCCCAAAAGAATTTTTGGAAGAGTTAAAAAATTACTTTCAAAATCAAATAAGAGTGGTAGAGAAAAAATTGGGTAAATAAATGAAAACAAAGAAATTTGTGAAAAAGATAATTTACAGTCTGGTAAATGAGGTGTGCGAGCACACACACACACACACACACTCACAAAGAAGAAGATACCTTAAAAAATAGAATTGGCCAAATGGAAAAGGAGGTACAAAAAGCTCCCTGATGTAAACAATTCCTTAAAAGTTAGAATTGGGAAAGTGGAAGCTAATGAATCCTTTAGGTATCAAGAAAACAATAAAAAATAGAAGAAATAAATGACCTGGAAAGTAGATTGAGTAGAGATGATTTAAGAATTTTTAGAGTACTTGAAAGCAGTTATCAAAGAAAAAACCTAGACAACTCATTTCAAGAAATTATCACAGAAAACTCTCCTGTTAGCATCCTAGAATAAGAGAGTAAAATAGGAATTGAAAGAATCTGCCAATCACCAGCTGAAAGCAATCTCAAATTGAAAATTCCCAGGAATATTTTATCTAAAGTCTAGAACCTTCCCCAACCCCCAGGTCAAAGAGAAAATACATCAAGCAGCCAGAAAGCAACCATTCAGATACCATGGAATCCCAGTCAGGATCACACAAGATCAAGCAGCTACCACACTGAAGGATTGGAGGGCTTGGAATATAAAGTTCCAGAAGACAAAAGAGCTGGAATTAAAACTAAGCTAACCTACCCAGTAAAATTAAGTATAATCCTTCAGAGAAAAACTGGAAATTTAATTAAATAAAGGACTTTCAAGCAATTCTTATGAAAAGAACAGAGCTGAAAAGGAAACATGATTTTCAAATACGAGGTTAAAGGTAAAGATGAAAGTGTAAATTTGATAAATTTTTTACTTTTCTATATGGGAAAGGTGGTACATGTAGCTTCTAAGAACTTTATCATTATTAGCGCAGTTAGAAGGATTCTACATAGAGTGTGCAAAAGTGAGTCTGTTATGATGGCATGATATTTTTTAAAATGGATAGGTGAGAAAGAGGGATGCCCAGGGAGAAAGGAAGAATAGGGAAAAAATGGGGGAAATTATAAAGAAGCAGGGAGAGGCAGTGTTTGAACTTCACTTACATCTAAATTGATTCAAAAAAGGAAATATATGTATTTATAAATATGCATGTGTGTGTGTGAACATGAGCAGTTGGTAATGGAAATTTGTCTTACTCAACTGGGAAATAAATGGGGAAGGGAGGGGGTATAAAAAGGAGGGCAGGTTAAAAAAAGGCAGTGGTCAGAAACCAAAGAAAATAAGTTAGAGGGAAATGCAGTTAGTAATCATACTATGAATGTGAATGGCATGAACTCACCCCTTAAATTAAAACAAAAATAGATTTGAAACCAGAATCCGGCAATATGTTGTTTACAGAAAACATTTGAAACAGACACATGTAGAATTTTTAAAAGGGGCTGTGGCAAAATCTGTCCTTCAGATGAAGTAAGAAAGGCAGGGATAGGTTAAATGGGGGTATAGAAAGGTATTTAGATTAATGGGATGGGATGATAAGGGAGGGATGCTTGGGTGGGTGGGTACAGGTTAAGTAACAGGAGGGCAAGATAGTGGGTAGAAGTAAAGTAGAGGGATAGGAGGATAAGCACAAAAGTAAAGATCAGGAGGAGAATTGGTTAGAGAAAAAGGAGCAGGGGCGTTAATCATGATCTTGGACAAAAGTAAGGTTAAAGTAGATTTAATCAAAAGAGAAAAATAGGGAAACTACACCGTGTGTTGGCCATATTTATCGTGTTATTTTGGAGTATTTAAAATAACTAGGCAGTATAAGGTGGGAATATTGCTGTGGTGTAGGAAATGATGAGTTGGTTGACTTGGGAAAATATGGAAAGATTTAATTTATGAAAGAAGAGGTTACCGACCTTCAGAGAAACAGGATAAAATTATAATATGGTCTTACATAGATGCATATGAATGTGTATATGTGTAACTATGGTTATAGAGATCTAAGTACATGTATGTGTAAGTGTATATATTATAGGTTTTTGTGTTTATATATGTATATGTTTGTGTGTCTATATAAGTATGTATATATCACACACATATGTATATATATACACACATATATATTTTTTCCACACTTGTAGCCTTCTGGGGTGGGGGAGGGGAAAGGGAGGGAAAAGAACAAAGTAAAAAGCGCACAGCAGAAAACAAAAAAAAAATCGACAAGGAAGCAAATATGGATGTCTCTCAACACAATACGTAGTATTTATTATATAGATTTTCTTGAACTGGAAATTTATTGCTGTGTATTTTGAATCCTCATGTTATGCTGTGTGCATAGCAATGCTTTTTTTCTTATTTTGTATTATTTTAGTTTTAGTATTTGTTTCTTTTTTCTTTTCTTATTTTGCATTTAAGTTTAAAATTTAAAAAAAATATGGAAAAAAAAGGCAGGGGAGCAATCATGATCCTAGACATAACAAAAGTAAAAATAGACTCAATTAAAAGGGATAAACAGGGAAACTGTATTTTGTTCAAAGTAACTATAGATGAAGTAATATCAATACTACACATATACACACAAATGGCATTGCATACAAAATCTTAAAGGAAGAGTTAAATGAATTACAAAAAGAAATAGTAAAATTGTACTAATGGGGGACTTTAACTTTTCCATCTCAGAGACAGATAAATCTTACCACAAAATAAATAAGAAAGCCATTAAAGGAGATGAATAGAATCTTAGAAAAGTTAGATACGAAAATTCTGCATTCCAAAAAGATACCTATATTCCCTTTATTGTACTATACCTTGCCCCTCAACTCAGTGTTCTGTAGTGCACAATACCTGGCACATAGTAGATGATTAATAAAATACTTGTTTCCTTCTTTCCCCAGCTGCCCTCGAAAAATTATCTTTTATAGTCAGTTCTACCTATAATGCTTATTCCGAAAACTCAAATTTGGGATTGAGCATTATAGAATTAGGGAATGGTTTCAGCATGGTGTAGATTTTATATTTGTTCATGCACAAAACAGCAAGAACTATACCCCTTTACAATAATTCACAAGATGCAAACCTGGAGCCTACTTCCACACAGAATTTTTCTTTTTCAAAGTAAAGTGATATATTGTATATCTTCTGATTACATTAGGAGCTGTGACCTGAAGAGGTCTAGTCTGCCCCCTATGACCTTTGAAGTACCATGACTGGTACCCTTTATTCATCTCCCCCCTCCAGTTTCAGCGCAGTAAGGCTGCTCTTTCCTGCCTAGCCACTTGACTTTGCCAACCTTGGCTCTGTCAGAACTGAGGCGCAGGCCTATGTGCAACCTAATGCCATAAATACCTTTAATGTAATATTTGTGTATTTCTTAACCATTTAACTATGCCACCATTTTTATAAGGTTATCTTTTTATGTGTCAGTGATGAAATTTTTAGAGTGTGATGCCCCAGACCCCATTTTGCACAAAAGTCCTGTGGTTTTTATTGTTCCATTTTGCATAGCATAGTGATTTTTAGAAACACTTATGCCCATTGTAGTAGAACTGTTTTTTAAAAATATTTTATATACTTATATATGGCATGTTTTGCTTCTCCTATTAAGATATAAACTCCTGGAGGAGTTTTTTTGTTTGTTTTTCCTATTTTGGCGGGGGAGGGAGGTTGGAATGGGATGGGATGGGACATGTCTTCAGATCCTCAGCACCTTAGCACAATGCCTGGCAAATGATAAATGTTTAATAAGTGCTTGTTGATTCATCGTGCATGTCAGTAACTTGAGTTTATTTACTAATAAGCAATAGAAACCCCTTGAAGATTCCATATACTGGTGGTTTGGTGGTTAGATAAAGTTCTGGGACAGTCTGCTAAGGATAGTAATATTTTCTAAAATAGATATTAGAAAGCCCTTTTGGAAGCCCTTATAGGCAAATATATTGGATATAGCATCATTGTCTCCATGTACTTATAGACAACAAAAATTTCTCCATACCACAGGTATCAACTGAGCGTGTGAGATCTAGAATTTCACAGTTACAAGTTTCGATGACTATTTCAAAGTGAAAAGTCCTGAATTAATCCTGTCATCTCCAGATTTTTTTTTTCCTATTGCAGTGGGAATTGCTTTGACAGTAATGAACATTTACAGCCATTTTACTTATAGCTCCCTCTAGCTGAGCTAAACATAGATTCAGCTCTTAAAAGGATATAGAGAAAAATAGAATTCCTCTTTTCTGAAGTGCAAAAAGGGACTATTATGAAGTAGAATTATACTTGGATTTCTGTGAGTACTTCTTCCTCTGGTATAGATGATAGCTTTCCACCTTTTCTCTTATGCATTTCTTATCCATGTTTCTTTACAAATTGTCCCCAAAGAGTCCACTATGCTGGTTTTTCTTATTATATCTCTGTGGTACCAATATAGCATTCAGACCATTCTTCCATTTTTTCTCACTCTTACTCCATGACCAATTCCTCCTTATATTTTGTGCTATAAGAAATATTTTGAAGTATCTGCTTTATTACGGGATATTTTGTTCAGCTCTGGAAGAGAGAAGTACTTTAAGATGTATTTCTTTTTGCCAAGCAGGTTATAATTTTAATTGCGTAATCTTCAGTTCAAGCCCTCATGGATATTTTTATGTATTTACAGCTGACTTAACTCTACTTTTGAAAAGAGAGCAGATGAGAAGTGTATGTTGTTCTGACTATTATTAATGCTAAATCATAGACAGTGTTAATAGATTATTGTTGTTGATTCATTTCAGTCACATCTGATTCTTCATGGCCCCATTTGGGGTTTTCTTGGCAAAGATACTGGAATGGTTTGCAATTTCCTGGTCCAGGTCTTGTTACAGATGAGGAAATTGAAGCTAACAGGGTTAAGTGACTTGCCCATAGTCTAGTAAGTGTCTGAGGCCATATTTGAACTAAGGTCTTCCTGACTCCAGGCCCTACCCTCTATCCAATACGCCATGTACCTGCCTCCAAATTACTATTACATCCTGTTTCATCCACCAGTATATAACACATTTAGCTGGTACTGAGAATGGGTAGTAAATTGGTTCTAGAATTGAGTAGGAGGAAAATTTTGGAGTGAATCAAATTTGAAAAAATTGTACAAATTTTCATTGATCCCAGATTTTTTTTTAACTAGTCACAAAAATTCATCTCTTGAATACCATTGTTTTCCTGATGAATATGGTTTTGAATCATGGAACTCACTGATTTTGGTAGAATCAAAATTATAAGTAACCCAAAGGGCAATTGAAAACTGCATGGTGGATATAAGTAGGCTATAGCATATTTCTAGTGTTGATTACAGCTTTACAGTCAAACAACTGACTGAGTTTAAAACCTTATTTTCTGGTTTCTAGTTTTTGGCTTTTTAAAAAAAAATTGACATAGTAGAAATAAGTGCAGCAGAGGATTCTGGAAAGATGGCAGGGTAGGTAAAAAAATTCTAGGATCTCCAAATTTCCCCCACAAAAAAGACAGAACATCACCTCAAAATGAATGTGGAGGAGCAGAAATAAATAAAAGTGGGGTAAAGCAGTTGTCCTCCTCAGACCACTGGAGAGGACCTTAGGAAAGACATGACTTCCAGAGAGGGAAGTTCAGCCCAAGTGAAATGCAAACACCTTCAAACAGACTGTGGATTCAACAAATAGTAAACCCTGGGGGTAGCTGGATTGGGAGGCAGCCTCAGCTTCAGGAACTGTCTGAGTAGAGAAAATTGAAGGACTCTCTGCTGTCTTGTGATTCCAATCCCAGCTGTGTGGACCAGATGTGGTCCAAGGCTTCAGCTGTGGGTGAAAAGGATGAGTACACACCTAGTGAGAGTAGTTACAGAGGGACAGGTTGCTAGCTGTGGGCACTTACAGGAGAGCAGAATCCCTGGTTTCAGCTCCAGGGCAGAGGGGAGAGCTGACTGGGGTCCCTAGCCATGGCTTAAGGATGGAGAGCAGTGCCCACAGTTAAGCCTTCAGACATAGCTCAAAAAAAAAAATAGTAAAAGGACCTCAAGCTTGGGGCACTGTTCCCCCACACCTCTGGACTAGAATCGAATACAATAATAAGCTGCCAAAAATAAAATGATTAAAATGAATAAGCAAAGAAGAAAGAACTTGACCATAAACAGCTAATATGGGGATAGAGAAGATCTGGGTTCATATTCAGAGTAAGATTTTGAAATTTAAAAAGACACTCCTAATTCAAAATAGAAACATAAAACGTCAAATGAGAAAATGAGGAAAAACCAGGAGGAAAAAATATCGATCCAAGAAAATTAAGAGAAGAAAGTCAACCAATTAAAAAAAGAAATCCAAAAACTTATGGAAGAAAATAACTCCTTGAAAACCAGAAAAAAAAATCTTATTAGAAAAACAACTGATACAGAGGACAGATCAAGGAGAGACAGTATAAGGATTATTGGACTACCTGAAAGTTTACAATCAAAAAAAAGTCTTGATACAGTATTACAAGAAATTGTTAAGGAAAATGGCCCTAAAATTTTAGAACGAGAGACTAAGGTAGAAATTTTTAAAAATCTACTGATTACCACTTGAAAGAGATCCCAGTATGAAAACCTGCAAGTTTCAAAGCACCCAGGAAAGGAGAAAATATTACAAGCAGCAAAAGAATTTAAATACCATGGAGCTACAATTAGGATCACACAAGACCTAGAAGGTTCTGCGTTAAAAAAAAAAAAAAACAACAACAACAACAGGTCTTGGACCATACTATTTTGAAGAGCTAAAGAGCTGGTATTGCAACCAAAAATAACTTACCCAACAAAGTTGAGTATAATTCTAGGGGGGGAGGGGGAAAGGACATTCTATGAACTGAAAGATTTTTAGATATTTATGACAAAAAGTCTAGAACTCAATGGAAAATTGGATATATAAGATTCAGGAGAAACATAAGGGAAACATTAAAGAGCAATTGTAAGGGACTAAATTAGGTTCAGGGATGGGGAATCTGTGACCATATGGCCCTCTAGGGGAATTCAAACTTCACCGAACAAATCTCCTTAATAAAAGGATGTATTTTGTGTCCCAGGTTCCCCACCCCTGGCTTAAACTGTTTACTTCTTATATGTGAAAATGTTATTAGTACTCTTAAGGCTACCATCATTCCTTAGGTAGTTTGAAAGAAAGTCATGGGCTGAGCTGCTAATGTTGGGTTGATTCTGAAAAATAAAACTGGGTAGGAAGAGGTAAAAAGGAGCAGTTGTGTCATACAAATGAGACATGAAACGAAGAGCTGGTATAGAAGAAGCAAGTGGAGGTGGAGAGCTGGTAGTGCTGGAGCCTTAATCATTGGAACTGGGTTAAAGAGGGAACAATATATACATCTAGAAGGGTATAGAAATCTTTTATGTTTAGAATGAGAAGGTGAGGGGATAAGGAGATGGGAGGGGCTTTTAAGAGGTTGTATAGATTAAGAATTGGGGGAGGGAGAGGGTAAGAGAAGGAATTATCTCTTTTTGCAGATGATATGATGATATATTTGAAAATCCTCAAGATTCAAATAAAAATTAGTTGAAATTAATAATTTTAGCAAGGTAGTAGAATGTAAACTAAACCCACATAAACTGTTAGCATTTTTATGCATCACCAACAAAACCCTGCAAGAAGAGATAGCAAGAGACACCCCATATAAAATAATTATATTCAGTATAAACTACCCAAGAGTATACCTGTCAAAACAGACCCAGGAACTATATGAACAAAATTATAAAACATTCTTTTTTACAAATAAAGTCAGATTTAAAATTGGAGAAATATTAATTGTTTGTGGGTAGGCTAAGCCAAAATAATAAAAATAACAATTTTGCCTGACTAATCTATTTAATGCCATCCCAATTAAATTTCTAAAAAAGATTTACTGAGTTAGAAAAATAACAAAATTCATTTAGAAGAACAAAAAGTCAAGAATTTCAAAGAAAATAAAATTTCATCCAATAGTACCAGACCTCAAACTGTACTATAAGGCAGTAATAGCAAAGCTATTCAGTACTAGCTAAGAAACAGGTTGATTAGTGAAGGATTATAGTAACCTTGTGTAAAGGTTACTATAATGTAAAGATTTAAATTTGGGGGATAAGAATTCATTATCTGGTGGAAAAAACCCCCAGAAATTTGAAAGCAGTCTGGCAGAAATTGGGCATGAACCAGTTTCTTAAACCATATACCAAGATAGGATCAAAACGAGTATGTGACCTAGATATAAAAGGAGATGATCACAAGAAAATTAGAAGAACAAGGAACGTGTTACCTATCAGGATAGAACAATTTACAAATAAGCAAGAGAGCCTTCTGAAGCAAAATGGATAACTTTGATTTTTGAATGCTCCCATTCCAATTCCTTTTATCTATCTCATTTCTCTTGAATAAAATATACACATACAGGGTCAAATTCTAGTCACCAGTTTCATCCTCTTGGGTATATAGAAACATAGGAGTTTAATGTTTTGATTGTTTTTGTTTTTAAGGAGAACTGTGTCTTACACAGCAAGAAAGAAGTCAGTATGACTGTAGGAGTAATTTGCTGGAAGAGAACCAAGAGGATGAGATTGAATGTGTGTGTCTTTGGCAAGGGGAAAGACCACTTATTCATTTGAGGCTGAAACTAAGGAGGAGAGGGTGCTGAATGATTTCTAGGGGATGTTGAAATATAGAATAGGGAAGGGAAGTGATCTGAATGGCAAATGGCCTTTTATTCACAATAAAGTATGAGAAAGTCCTATGCTGAGAAGGACTTGGAGGTAGGTTTGAAGAGTAAAGGAAAGATTGGGAACTACACTTGAGGGAATGTAGTCATCACTTGGGGAGGAGCAAAAATTTTGCCTTTTAGCAGTGAGGATCTTGTTGAGATTAAATAACAAATTTGTAGTTGGCCCAGTTAATAGTTTTGTGAAATCTTCAGTACTGCTCAGCAGCACAACGTAAGTTATCACTGTATATTTTACATCCATACTCCTAGAACAAGCAGTCTCCACTTCTTTCCTCTTCTCAACACTGTATGATCTGGCTTGTGACCTTATCGTTTTCACAGAAATCTCTGTAAATTATTAAATCATCTCTCAGTTACCAAATCTAACAATCTTTTCAAATTGTCTTCCTTCTTTTTGGTAAGGAAACCCAACTAAACAATCATAAAAGTATTTGACACTATTAACTACTGTCTTTTGAATACTGTTTTTCCCTGGGTTCTTGTGACACTGCTCTCTTTTTCTCTCTTGGTTGTCCTACCTTTTTAGCAACTCCTTTTTTTCAAAAACTTTTTTTTTTGTATCTATGTTCTGCTCATTATTATAGGTGTATGCTGTGGACTCCCTTTCTTTTCCCTCTCAACATCCTCTTTCATAGTGGTTTTATCAGCTCTCAATTATCAAGTAACTTACAGATCTATGGCCTAAGTCTCCTTCCTGAACTATATCACCAACTGCCTATTGGATCTCTCCAGTTGGATGTTAGGCATCCTAAACTTGTCATGTCCAGAACAGAATTCATTACCTTTCTCCACCCATCAATCTTATTTTACTTTTGTCAAGGGCACCACTAGCCTTCCAGTCCCCCAGGTACTCAATATAGGAGTAATCTTTAATTAAGTCCTTTGTCACTTGCCAAGTTTATTTCCCTCCGTAACATCTGTCCTTCTGCTTCTGCTCTAACCTACTACCCTATGTCAGGTTCTCTTCACCTCTCACTTGAAGTATTACAATAGTCTCATAATTAGTCTCATAATGTGTTAATTCGTTTTCTTAATTTTCCAATGAATCTTCCACTTAGCTGTCAAAGTGATATTCCTAGAGGACAGTTCTGACCATATCATTACCCTATTCAAGAAGTTCCAGTAGCTCCCTCTTGGTTCAAGGATAAAATAAAAACCTTTCTTTGGTGTACAGTGCCCTTCAAAGCTTGACTCTAGCCTACCTTTCTAGAAATTTTATGCATTTTCCTCTTTGTTCACTCTTTCATCCAAATTGGATAGACTTCTGCCTTTTTTAAGAGCCTTTTCTAGTCCTTAATATTAGTGTCTGCCCTCTGAGATTATTTCCAATTTATTCTATATAAATCTTGGTTTTGTGCATAGTTATTTACATATTGTCTCCTTCCTTTAGACTGTGAAGTCTCTTGAGAGTAGGGACTGGTTTTTTTTTTTGTCTTTCTTTGTGTCCTCCTAAACACATAGTCCCTGACAAGACACATAATAGGTGCCTGTTAAATGATTTTTGACAAACTGAACTTTTCCATTTTTTATCTCGTTTTATTATCCTTACAGCTTCATCTTTAAATACTCTTCTGACGATTTAGTTTAATTTGATCTCTCACGAAATTTTTTGTATACTTATTTTTTTCTCTTTACTGCTTTTCAGTATTTTCTGTATTGAAATTGTTTGTGACCTTTCATCATCCTCCTTAGCAAGAGTCCCACTGTTGTATTTGCTGTCTTGCCCAGGTTTTTTTGCTCCTTCATCCCATGATTTAGGAAGGGGGGGAGGGAAATCTCATAAAAATATTTTGCTATTCTTCTATAATATTTCCTAATTGAGTTTATATTGTAACTTACTAGTATGTGGAATGTTTGGCTGCCATATCCCTCTATTTACCTAGAAGATAAGTGCTAACAGGTAAGTTAATAGTTAAGAATAACATTCTTAGTAACTTCTCCCTTTTCTATCACTCTACTCCATTATTATTACAGAAATATATAGAGGCTACCCTGAACTAAAAGACAGTTTTGTGTTTTTCTCTGCTTCATGGATTACCATGACCAAAGAGTTCATTATCAAATGCCCATGCTATTATGATAAGCCTCTTCATACTTAGCTAGGCTGGTCCTTGGAAAGTAGATATAGTCTGTTTTGAGATCACTACTCATACTTGCACAAACTCTGTTCCATTGCCTCTTTGTAGCATGGAGGTGACAGTTCTAAAATGAGTAAAATATAAGCTCAGGAGTAGATTCTACCATGATAATAAAATTAGGCCATAAGCAAAAATGAATTTTTATAGTGAGATTTTCAGTGTTTAAAATTATTGTATATCACTTAATCCCAATTGCCCTGCCTTTCCCCCTCCAAAAAGCAAAAAAAACCTTATTGTATACCTGGTTATAATAATTAAAATTTTCTGAGTAGAATCTTCAAATGCAGTTTTGTTCAAGCCTGATCAGTCCTTTTACATGAGTGAAAAAGATTTAAAGTTTTGTGATGGAAATTATAACATTCAGTAAATATTACACAGAATTTCACTAGAGGGTGCTGTGTAAACATTTATCATAGAATATGAAGAAAGTCTCTTTCCTTTTATTGGTTCTATTATTGGTATGGTTTACCCATTTTTAAATATATTGACTTGTCACAAATCTTCATTTCATATTCTGTACTATAATACCAACATAGAAGTTTGAATAATTGAAAAAAGTAGCTGCTAGTAATAGTATTAACAAGTTGTTCTCATTTAAATATTGAGTATTTTGTTTTGTTTCCTCCCTAGGAAATGTATGACTCCAATCATGTATGCAGCTCAAGAAGGCCATGCTCAGGTTGTTGCTCTCCTTGTTGCTTATGGAGCAGAAATAAATGCCCAAGATGAAAATGGCTATACAGTATGATTTCTTATCTTTATTGTTAAGGGCTCATGTTTCTACAACATTGTTAACATGTAGAAAATTCCTTCAGGCAGTAGGAAAAGTTAGGAGGTAATAGACTTATTGGACATGTTCTTTGCTGATATCAGAAAAATGGCATACACCTCTGACAAAATAGAACCTCTACTAATCTACAAAGACTTAAGCTTGGCCCTTCAAATGGAAATATTTTATAGGAGAAAAATTTTGCACTAATTAACTGTTAATTAAACTCACTGTTAATTCACTAACTGGATAGATCTTTTTATTCCATGGAACTACAAAACTTTGGTCATGTTTATTACTTTAATTTATTAAAATTGTGATGTGATAGAGTTTGGAATTAACTTTAGGAGTAAACAGATATAGGATGAAATGAATGCTCTTCCTCCCCCCCCCCCCTTTTAGGCCTTAATATGGGCAGCACGTAGGGGTCATAGAAGTGTAGTTTTGAAGTTGCTTGAACTGGGAGCTAATAAAACAATACAGACCAAAGATGGAAAGACGGCAGGAGAGATTGCTAAACGAAATAAACATCCAGAGGTATGTAATATACGTGTGTGTGTATGTGTGTGTGTGTGTATATAATATAAATCTATAACCTAGATTATGTATAATAATGTAAATATATAAAACATATATATAAATATAACTTGCAGAGATAGAGAAGGTAGTGGAAGGGGAAGAGGAAGACAACCTGAAGCTTTGTCAGAGGTAAAATGTTTTGCCCTTTTAAAAAATCCTAATAATGAATCTGACAAGCAGTAAAAGGTTTAATTATGGTGAGTCTTTTTTTCCCCAGAACATAATTACTAAAATTTCATTTAACACTACATGAATATGATGTTTAATTGTCTGAGTTGCTAAATTTAAAGTTTTATTAAAGCTTGGCAAAATCTTTTAGCTTTATAAATGAAATTATATTAAGATATGTTTATTTGAACATACTGAATATGAATGTTGAGGGCTTAAAATTAATTTTCCTGTAAAGAAAGCCAGCTGAGTATTCAAAAATTGAGCATATGGAAGTAACATTAAGTTTCACAATCTTAATTCAAAGAAATGAATTCAGAATGTAACATTCCATTGTTTTACTTTCCACCTAAATAAATATGGAACAAGAGTATCTATATAATCATGGCACATATACTTAATCATATGCCTTACATAAAATGTTGTTTGGCAGAGTATGACAGGCATAATAGTAAATTACTGGGTAGACATCAATATCAGGTCAGAATTTGAATGTTTTCACTAAAAGCTCTTGTGTAATATTTCAAGTACAAAAAGTGATATAGAATATTTGTCTTGAGAATAAATTATAAAGTTCTAAATAAAACATTAAGGGTTAACTTTTTAAACCATGACAGCATGTAAATATTAAATTTGATTTCTCAATATGTCGTCATAAGTGCCTTTCACAATGTAAGCACTTAATCACTCCTTGTTGAATGAGACAAAAGGATCATCATGGTAATTAACTGCCATATCAAAAACAGCTTTTGTTATAATTTTTGAACGCGAAATACAAGAAGAGACTTAGAGTTACTAACATCATCCATGCTACTAAGTCTTTTAAAATAATCCCCAAAATATGGGGCAGCCAGGTAGCCCAGCTAGTAAGAGCACTGGCCCCAGTGTCGGGACGACCTGGGGATCAAATCCTAGCTCAGATACTTAGCACCACACCCAGAAATAACTGGCCGTGTAACCTTGAGCAAGTGACTTAACCGCAATTGCTTTAAAAAAAAAATAATAATCCCCAAAATAAATTTTAAACATTTATGTCATATTTCTTAAATTTGGATAAAGCAGTCTTTAGCTAGCTTACTGCTAGATTTATTTACACGTAGACTATATTTGATTTCATACAATAATAATTACATTACTATACACAATTTACTTGTTAAATTATCTTCCAATGGTTAGTAGGATTTTTTTGTTTGTGTGAAATGTTTTGATGTGATTAATTAGAATTTGTGTAAAATACACTTTAAGCATCGGCCATTTAGATTTAAATAGCTTTCTATTTAAAACTTTTGACATTCACATTTTGAGTTGTATACCTTTGAGGTATGAAAATACATTTCCACATTGATATTATATATCTTTAGTTATGTTTTTAAAGAGAGCTTTCATTTTCTAATTTGAGATATTTTTTGAAGTCTCTTTCCTCTCTTATTTCAATTTTAAAACATACTTGATCCTCCAATTGTTTTCATCAAGTAATTATTTTGAGAAAATGCTTTTTGTCTCCTTCATCTTACTAAAATTGCCAGTAAGAATATGAGTGAACGTGTGCTTCAGTTAATTTAAAGTTAACATGGTAGACGCTGTTAATGTTAACTAAATTTAAATGAGTTTGTTAAAATTTTCAGCTCTTCACTTTACTTTCTTTGAATGTGAATCCATTGCAAGGAAAGCTCCAACACTTAACTAAAGAGGAAGCTATATGTAGACTTTTGACAACAGATGGTGATACAGGAAAAGAACACAAATTTAGGTAAAGTTACATCACTGAAATTTTAAATAAATTTTAAATCAGTATTAAGTGAATTGTTAGAAATTGAATGACTATGAGTAATCATTGAATAATATGAATATTATAAGTTGTTGACATAATATTGTAAGAAAATAGGATGATTCACTTAGGATAAATTGCCTTTTAAAAGTTCACAAAAATATAAAAATCTCCCTCCACCCAGTACTTCCTACCTTCCCTATGACTGTAGAGGGCATCCTTCCATTCCTTCAGTCTTATTGCCTGGGGATCATCCTAGATTCCTCACCCCACCCCCATATCCAAACTGTTGCCAAGACATGCTGATTTTAACTTTGTAACAACTCCCGAATATATTCCCTTCTTCTCTCTGACATTGCTGTCACTCTAGTACAGTCTCTTATCACCAGATACTTTGATTATTTCAATAGCCTGTGGGTGAGTCTGCCCACCTCAGGTCTCTTCCCCACTCCAATCCATCCTCCATTCAGTCACCAAAGTGATTTTCATAAAACTCAAGACTTATTATATAACCTCCCTACTTAATATCCAGTGGCTTCCTGTTACAGGCTTCTTATTGCCTCTAGGAACAAATACAAAATGTTATGATTCACATTCAAAGCCCTTCATAACCTAACCCCTTCCTTTCTTTCCAGTCTTCTTACATCTTACTCTCCAAAACATACTCTTTGAGCCAGTGACACTGGCCTCCTGGCTGTTCCACAAATAGGACACTCCATCTCTCAGCTACAGCCATTCTTTCTGTCTCCCCCTTGCCAGAAATGCTTTACCTCCTACAGGAAGCTTTCCCCAACCTCTGTTAATTACTGTGTCTTTCCTCTGTTAAGTATTTCCCATTCATCTTCTATATAGCTTGCTTTGTATATATTTGTTTGCATGTTGTCTCCCCCATTAGATTGTAAACTTCTTGAGGGCAGAGACTGTCTTTTGCCTCTTTTTGTATCCCCAGGGCATAGCATAGTGGCCTGGCACCTTTTGTTGTTAAGTTGTTTCATCTGTGTCCAAGTCTTTATGACCGCAGTTAGGGTTTTCTTGGTAAAGATACTAGAGTGGTTTGATATTTCCTTCTCTGGCTCATTTTACAGATGGGGGAAACTAGAGTTAAGTGACTTGCCCAGGGTCAGATAGCTAGTAAATGTCTGGGCTCACAGTTAAATTTGGATCTTCCTGACTCCAAACCTAGAGCTCTAGCCACTGTATTACCTAGCTGCCCTACCTAACCCATAGTATACTCTTAATAAATATTTACTGACTGACTGATTATATAGCACTTACTTTAAAGTTTGAAAAATGCTTTACAGTATTATCTCATTTGATCTTCACAACAACCTTGGGGACTATGTGTTATCCTCATTTTACAGCTTAGGAAATTGAAACAGGTAAAGTGACTTGCCCAGGCTCAAAATAACTAGGAAGTCTCTGAGACTGAATTTGAACTTGGACCTTCCTGACCATAGGTCCAAGATGATGTTCAAGGAATATTGTGCTTTATTTTCTAGTTCTTCACCTTTTTAACAAGGTAGAAATTTCTACAAATAAAAAAATGCCCTAGAGTTTATGGATATTACAATTAAATTAAGGAATTCAGGTGAATGAATAGCTAACAATAATGTTATACCTCAATATGAAAAGGTAGTTCTAAACTAGGAAGTTATTGGCACAGAGTTCCATATTTGATCATCACAATTTTTAATACCCCTCACACCTTCCACACTTAAGAAGTCTTGATACTTGCTTTAGTAATTCAGTGCCTGTTTATATCTACAGACATATCTTTAACTTATATTTGATAAATATTTGGTTTATGTACTTTTCTTCTCTCTTCTCAAATTGTTATGAATAACAGTTCATATACAGCTTTTGGGGTTCTGGAAGTATTTTTACATGGACTTGGACTTGAGCATATAACAGAATTACTGAAAGTAAGTTTTCATTTGTAAAATTTTTTAGTGTATTTTAATCTGAAATTACATTTAGCAAGACTTACAATATCAAAGAATTTTATAATGTTGGGGTTTTTTTAGTGTTTGCAACTTTTCTTTCTTTTTATAATGGACCTGAAAGTTTGCTTTAGTAACTTTTAAGTACCATCTTCCTCACATATAATATCAAGAGTTTTAGCAGTTACTACTGCCTGACATGACAGTTAACTCCACAGCTATTTTCCCTTTTAGAAAAACATTAGTTCCTAAAGAATATTCATTTTCTTCATGTATTCCACTATTCTGTAAATTCATTTTTTTCATATAATTCAAATATTTATATGGAAATTTTTATTCCACTTGACCTTGAATCTTCATCTAGAAACCTCATCAACTAAAGAAATACTGAGTTAAACAAATTAAAGGACATTTTAGTTTGCTATAACATTAGAAATTATTTGTATTCTTGAAATAAAACTTCTCTACAATTTAATAAGATTATTTATTTTTGAAGGAGGAAACTAAAGTTAAAAAAACAGTTTATTTTAAGTTTTATAGTCTATGATGTTTAAATTGTATATTTGTTATATTTTAATTCATGTAAATTTTAGAAAGTGGTCTTTTGCCTACTTGAGGAGGGGTGGAAAATATAAATGGAAACAATTTTTTTCCTTCCACCAAGTTAACACTTTTTTTCTCCTCAGGAAAGAGAGATAACCTTACGGCAGCTTCTGACCATGAGAAAGGAAGACTTCACGGAGGCTAGTATTTCTGACAACATTGAATTGTATTTTGTTTTTGTGTTGCCATAATTTGTTTTGACATTATTATTTTTAATTGTAAATTATAGAATAGGGTTTCAGTCATTGATAGAGTTTTTACCATTTCCTTCATTTTAAGTCACCAGTTTCATATACTTTCTTAGCATCATAATTTGCTTTAACAAAAAATTAAAAGGCATAATTCTACTGTTAATTTGTTTTTGTATTTGGATTCGAAAGATGTCTCAATCAGGGTAAAATAGTGTTTGCATTCTAAATACTAAAACCATTTATAAACCAGTAGGCTATTATTGAGTTTGACTCTCAATATATCTCCCAGACTGCATTGACTCTATAGGATCTTTGAGAAAACAGTATGATTGTCTTGCCATCTAGCGGTTTTAATGAGCAACTACTACTTGTAAAACATACAAAGATTAAATACCCTAGTGAAGTTTTACAGAGAAGAAACCTATAAAAGTTACTGCATTTAAGAGAATAATTTAAGGTTTTTGTAGTTTTGTTTGTGTTCCTATATCCCTAGCTTCTAGCACAATGTGTGGCATGTAGTAAACAAATTCTAGTTACCTGATTGAATGAAAAATAGAAGAAATCTGATTAAGGAGAGGAGGACTGTCATCATTCAAACATACCACAGACTCCTCTATTTTTTTTAATGAAATCCTATTGTAATGTTTAGTATATTTGTATATTGAAATCTCAGTATTGCTTACTATTTTTAGATTGTATATCACAATATAAATAAGTAATTATGTCAATAAATAATAACAAATATAGTAAAATAAATAAGTTCCTAAGATGAAAATATAGTTAGATACTAAAAATTAACTCATCTCAAATTAGAAACTTACTCATTTTTTCAATGTTACAATGAATAAAGAGAGAGAGCTGGACATGGACCCCAGTCTTCAGTTAAGTTCTACTTCTGACACATAATGGCTGTATGTAAGTCAGTATAGTCAATAAGTATTTATTTAAGCACCTACTAAGTGCTAAGCACCATGCTAAGGAATGAGGATAGAGAGAGGCAAAAGACATTCCTTATCCTCAAGGAGTTCACAGTCTAATCAAGGAGACAACATGAGAATGACTATAAAGCTATCTACATGGTAAGTCGGAGATAATTAAGGGAGGAAAGGCAAATCAAATAACTATCAATGCTCTAGACAACTCTTCAAGAACATATATTGTAAAGAAGGTACTGACCTGAATTAGTAGAAGAATTTTCTTCATTCAGGAGTTTCCTGTGTGAGTGAGACCACAGGTCCAATTACTACCCCTATTTATTTTAATGTTATTCATCAAGTAACTTGTTTTCTTGGAAATCTTGTGTATAACTCTCCTAATCATTGTATCTCAAATTTGTTTTTAAATTTAGAATGGAATTACTAATATCAGAGATCAACAAAAAATACTGGATGCTGTTAAAGAAGTACAGGTAGAGGAAATAAAATTTGGAGAATTGACTGAAGTGATAAACTTGGAAATCAGGTAAGATAAATGTATTTTGGCCAAATTGTTGATTAGAACAGAGGTGTATTTTTTTTTCAAAACTAAATGTTATTTTTAATTTGCTGCTGATGATTCTGATTGTTGAATAATCTTAAAAATTTTGCTAGGCAAATACTATTGTAAAAAAATTTTCTTCAAAGAATTTTGTAGAGAAGATTCATGCATTAGGTAAGATTATGTGACTTCTAACTCTAAAATTCTCTGTTTCTATGAATTTTGTTTTTTTAACATCTATTTTTAAAAGCATGCTGTAAACAAGTGAAATAATACATAGTCTTACAAATTCAAATATATTCTATCTTACTTTATTTTCTTGTGGCATCTTGTTAGAGGCAAGTACACAAATGATTGCTCAGTTAGTTTGGCTCCTGTTTGTTTTGATCAATCTAAGATTCATCTTCAAAGTTCATTGTTTTGATTAATAAATGCTCATTTACTTGACTTTGCTTGGAATGTTAGAAAACAATGTATGTTCCTTTAATATTGACAGCCCTAAAGCCACTGACTTTCTCTTCATGTAATACTCTTTCTCATTCAAGTATTTTTATAGCAAAAATTTGTAAGAGTCAACATATCAAGAAAATTCATGTTCAAAATTATAGTCTGTCAGGTTCTAAATATAAGTGATTGAAATGCTGTGTAGACCATAAATACCCTAAGACCATATAAAAATAAAGCATCTACTTTTCTGCCTTAATCTTGGTTCAGACTTGTATCAGCAAAGAATTCCTTTGCTGTTAGCTAGGAACCTATTCAGTCACTAATGGGAGTTTCATGAGTAAATGACATTCAGAATATACCAGTACTAGCAGTACACCCTGGAAAATACTCATTTAATGCTGCTCATGAATAGTACTTCCCTTGAGCAATGGCAATATTTAGATCCACAAATTTATTCTTTACTTATCTCTGATCATCTAAAATTCAGAGAATTGATTTCATTATGATTAAATTTAAGAACTGGAATGGAGTCAAGGACTGAACATAGCTTCCATATAAAGTGGTATCTATTCCTGTTCCCTCATTATGTCTTAGGAACTTGAATCCCTTACCAGGGATTCATCTACATGAATTAGTCCTGTTGGTGTTACTGTTGTTGTTTTTTCTTATTAACTCCAGCATCCAAAAAAAGCATACAAAGAACACAAAAAAGTGGTATATGTGTATGTATATGAATTTCCTTTCCATACTTTTTGTTGCTTTTAAAAGGTATATAATAAATTTCATTTTTTACTTTCAGAACTGTTCTATTTGATTGTACTTCATTCTGTTGTCTTCTGTGCATTTTTAAATTTTTCAATGGCTGCCTTTTTTTGTAATCACTACCAGCCTCTCATCTCTCCCCCAGCATTGCTTATGCCCCCATTAAAAATTGAAAGAAAGGGGAAGGGGAAAAACTGTTAAATAAGCATAGTCAAACAAATTGAGTTCATACAGTGATCATGTCAAAAAATGTCTTTTTCTGTATCTCATATCTGTCACTTCTCTGTCTGGAAGTAGATAACCTATCCTCTGGAGACATACTTGGTAATAGCATCAATCAGAGTCCTTATGTCTTTTAAAGTTATTTTTTTTTATAATCTTGTTCTTGTATAAATTATTCTCTTGATTCTACTTACTTAATACTAGTTCATACTATTCAGGATTCTCTGCAAGTGTTTTTTTATTATTTCTTACTGTGAACTAATATGTAATCCATTTTTTTATAATCTATTACATCTGTATGCTATAATTTATTTATTCAACCATTTCTCAATTCATGGCCAGCTCATTAGGTTCCAGGTTTTTTTACTTTCCTTTTTTTTCTACTTTTAATTCTCTCCTTAGGATTATGAAGTTTATTTTGCTTAATGTGATAGCCATCTGGGTATTATCCTACCTCTTAAACCCATCCCTTATACCTACTTGTTTCCCTCTTGAGTTTAATATATTTCTACCTCAAATTCTGTGTGTTCAGCTTTACTTTGCCCATTTCAGATAAGCCATCTTAGCCATCACTTCTTCCATTTTATATTTTCTTCTTCACATGTACCCCAGTCACAAGAGATAGCAAGTTCCATTCCCTTCTTACTCTTTTGTACAATAATATATTCTAACTTTTTCTTCCTCTTCTCCTTCCACATTAAAACCCTAATTGATAACTGAAACAATATACCCCCAAGTGCTGCATTGTCTTATTTAACTCTCTTAATACCCTTTGAAGACTTTAAGGTTCAGAAAGAATACTTGTTTGTTTTCCCACTATTAGAATGGTAGCATTCCATCATCATAGGGTCCATCTAGTTCAAACAAATTTACCTTTCTAGGTTTAATTTTATTTTTACTTTTTTTTTTTCAATAAATAAAAATCATTTCTCTGTCACCCCTCCCTGCCCTGTTCATAGTCAAGCAAAACTAAATCTCACATTAGCCATGTTTCAGTCTTCAGTCACTTCTCTATCAGGAGGTGGATAGCATGAATCCTCTAGAATCATGGTTGGTCTTTGTGTTGATCAGAGTTCTTAAGTCTTTCAAAGTTGTTTGTCTTTCCAACACTTGTTATTGCAATAAATTTTTTCTCCTAGTTTTCACTTCACTCTGTATCAGTTCATTCAATTTTCTCTGAAACCATACTCTTCTCCATTTCTTAGAGTACAGTATTATTCCAGTTATATTGAGATCATAACTTTTTCAGCCATTCTGCCATTGTTGGGTACCTCCTTAAGTTAACATTTCTTTGCCATCACAAAAATAGCTGTTGCAAATACTTTTGTACATGAGGTCCTTTTCCTCTTTCTTTGATCTCTTTCTAATATAGACCTAGTAGTAGTATTGCTTCGTCAAAAGGTATGTGCAGTTTCATAATTAGGTCATAGTTCCAGATTACTTTCCAGAATGGCTTGACTAGCTTCCAGTTATACCAACAGTACATTAATGTACCTATTTTTTTCATAGCCCCTCCAACATTTGCCATTTTCCCTTTTTGTCATAGTTACTAGACTGATAAATAAAAGGTGGATCCCTAGAGTTGCTCTAATTTGCATTTATCTGATTATTAGTGATACAGAGCATTATTTCATGTGTCTCTTAATAGCTTGGATATCTAACTCAGCAAACTGCCTACAAATATTCTTTGATTGTAGAATGTCTCCCATTCTTAGAAGTTTGAATTAGTTCCCTATATATCTTAAGAATAAAACTTTTATCAGAGAAACTTACTAGAAAGATTTTTTTAAACCATTTTAGTGCTTTTCTTCTAATTTTAGCTGCATTGGTTTTATTTATGTGAAAGCTTAAATTTGATGTAGTCATATCTGTCCATTTTGCCTTCTATGATCCTCACTACCATTCTTTATCCATAATTCTAATAAGTAATTCTTTTACTTATTCCTCTAATTTGTTTATGATGTCCCCCTTTGTGTCTTAAGTCATGTGACCATTTTGGCCTATTTTGGTATTAAGTATGAGATGTTGATCTGTAGCTTCTGCTAGACTGCTTTAGAATTTTCCCAGTAGACTTTGTCAAATAGTTTTTTTCTCAATTGATGAAATCTTTGTGTTTATCAAACATAGGTTAATGTGTTCATTTGTTTCTGTATATTGTGTACCTAATCTGTTCCACTGATCAGCCTCTTTCTTTCTTAACCAGTATCAGTTCATTTTTAAGGGATTACTAAATTATAGTATAGTTTGATATTTGGTACTGCCAGGTTTCCTTCCGTCCCATATTTTGCCATTACTTCCTTTAAGATTCTTGGCCGTTGTTGTTCCTGAATGAATTTAATTTAATTTTTTTCCTAGCTTTGTAAAGGAATCCTCTTGTACTTTGATACAGCACTGAATAAATAAATTAATTTAAACTTTCAACTCACATAATCAACGAGATGGAGAACTAGACACTTTTTCTCATCCATATGACCTCTCAAGCTTCATCAAAATAGGAATTATGAGCAAGAGAAAAACAATTTTAGCTGTCTTCATAGTCTAAGACATTAAAAATCTTAACAAGGTAAAAACCTAATGAACTAACAGCAAAAAAGACTAATCCTTAAACTCATACCTTGCTCCTGCTGTTTGAGAGAGCTTCACCAACTGACTCAAGGGCTTACAGCAAAACTCACCTGTTTCCCCTTTCTTCCTTGTGCCTCAGAAGAAAAAAGGCACAAACTTACTTTAACTGGCATTGCAGTGTAGCTTTGCAACAGAGCTGAGCTAGAAAACTGAGAAATAGAGGGAATTGTGGCTGAATGGCAGTTTGTTTGGCTGTGTGAAGCTTGATTAAGCCAGAGTGATCAGCATCTAGCTGGAACTAATTTTTTCTCCCCACCCCCAAATCGAGTTGGGATAGAGAATGAGTTCCTTAAACCATGAATTCCCCTACATGGGAGGAGTCTGAGATAGCTTTACTCTTAGAGTAATCACCTTCAGAAAGGAAGAAGTCAGAAAGTGATTGATATGGGAAAATAAGAAAAAATAATTAACAAATATTTTAGAAGGATGAAAACTCAGCATGTAACCATGAGAATAAACAGATAAACCAACAGGAAGGTATTAGTAACAGAAGGGAATATGGTCCCAAATTAGCTAAATAAGTCCAGACATCTCTGAATAGATACTGCAAAATGGGAATAAGGAGAGAAGGGGCAGGAGCTTGAGGTTTAGGGGAAGAGAACCTGTGGGAATATGGTTGACTTAGAGGAAAAGTATGTCTTTAGAGAGGAAGAAAGGAGAAAATCCCAGAATAATTTAAAGGTGACATCTATTTTTTTTAATTCATCAAAATGAGTGATTAGACTGAATAAGAAAATAGAATAGTAAAATCTGTTGCTTACAAGAAATAGACTTCAAAGATAAAGACTAAGTAGAACAAAAATGAAGAGTAGAATAAAATTTGTTTTCCATCAGGTTAATCCAGAAAGGTTGGAGTTGCTGTCATAGAATCAGACAAAGCACAAACAAATATTCAGAATATAAAAAGGGATTTAAAAAAAAGGAAAAACTGTTATGGCAAAAGGAACCATAGAAAAGAAACCAACATCAAAAATATAATAAATTTCAAGAAGACGTAGCCAACAATACAATAATGGCAGGAGATTGTAATGTCTCAGTTCTTGACATCTATCAGAAAGTTAAAAAAGAAACTAGAATTGAAAAAATTGTTGGAAAAATGAGAGAAGCCCAACAAATTCTCTCCCCACAATTATTTGCTATACTTCTGGAAATACAAGCAGTAAGAGAAAAGAAAGAAGTGAAAGTCATAATTATGGTTGAATAGAGAAACTTAACTGAATTTTCTACTGCTACAATTGTTTACTTTGAAAATCCTAGAGAATCAGCAAATAGCCAAGTTGCTAGATACAAAATAAACTAAAAAATCATTAGTATTTCTAAATAATATTAATAATAAAATATAAGAGACAGCAAGAGAAAAGGAGCCCATTACAAATAATTGAAGTGCATAAATATTTGAGGATCAGTCTACCAAAGCACACTAAGTACTTGTATAGATTAATTTACCTATAGTTTGAGATTTGGTACTGCCAGGTTTCCTTCCATTCCACACTTTGCCATTACTTCCATTAAGATTTTTGGCCACTGTTGTTCCAGAATGAATTTCATTTTAATTTTTTTCCTGGCTCTGTAAAAATCTTTTTGTACTTTTGTTACTTAAACAAAGAACAACTTAAATATCTAGAGAACTACTTGGTGCTTGTGGTTGGACTGTGCCAAGCCAATAAAATAAAAATTATTACTGCCAGAGTTAATTTACATTTTTTATGTTCTATCAATCAAATTATCAAAGGTAACCTTTACAGAATTTGATAATATAATTCATTTGGAAAAGCAAGCAATCTGGAATATCAAGGAAAATAATGAAAAGAGATAGGAATGGAGGGGACATCTCACTTCTAGACCTCAAACTGTATTACAAAGCAAAAATCACCCACATCATTTGTTATTGTTTTAAGAAGGGATGATTCTAGACAAGGGAAAATTGGAAACACTGGTATTCAGTAACCCAGTGTTTAATAAACTAGAAAACATAAATTGCTAAGGAAAGAATTCCATATTTGTTAAAAACTGCTGGAAACCCCCTCCCCCCCGCAAATTGGTCCAGCAGACATTTAAGCTCTAGACCAAGAGCTTAAATTGTATTCCAGAATACATTGTAAATGAATGTGACCTTAAAATCAAAAACCATAAAATAAAAAAAACTTGAGAGGGGCAGATCATATACTTTAAACAGATATAGATAGATGTATTTTTAACCAAAGGGCAGCTTAGTACAATGTGGATATAGTGCTAGGCCTGAAGTCAGGATGAATGCTCTTCCTGAGTTCAAATCTGACTTTAGACACTTATTAGCTATGTGTCCCAGGGCAAGTCACATCACTCTGTTTCCCTTCAACTCCTCATATATAAAATGAGCCAGAAAAGGAAATAGCAAGACACTCCAGTATCTTGGTCAGGAAACCCCCAATGGGATTATACGTAATCATAAATTCAAATAAAGAAATGACTGAACAAAAACAACAACAATAATTCTTAGCCAACAATGTTAGAAGCAATGACAAAAAATAAAATAGATAGCTTTGATTACATTAAACTCAGAAAAGCTTCTTAAGAAAGGTAATATAAGTAGGATTAAAAAATGAAATGGCTGAATGGGCATTAAGTCTTTTTAGAAATTTTCTCATATACAGGTTTGTTATCTAAATAAATAAATATATTTATAAGACCAGAAGCCATTTCCTAATAAATAAGTGGTCAAATACATGAACTAACAGTTCTCAAAGGGGGAATTACAAAAGTACCAACAACTATATGAAGGAGTCATCCAAATAATTAATAATTATAGAAATGTAAATTAAAACAACCCTGAGATTTTACTTCATACCTTGCAAACTCACATAGATAATAGATAGTAGCAGTTAGTGTTAAAGGATTTATGGGAAGATAAGCACACTAAGAGTGCATTGTTATTAGAACTGTGAATCAAAATCTTTGTTGAAAACCTTTTGGAATTATTTTAAATTACTATAATGTTTACAACTTTGGATCTAGAGCTTTCATTACTAGCTTTTAATACCCCAGTGAGGGAGGACATTCATAAGAAAATCCCCATACACACTAAAATGTTTATAAGTAGCACTTGTGATAGTAAAGATTTGAAAACAGATGTCCATTGATCAGATAATGGTTACATTTGGTATATGATGTAATGGGAGATTACTGTGCTGTTAGAAATGATGAATGCAAAGAATCATGTAAAGATCTATGTGAACTAATATAGAATGAGTAAGCAGAACCAAGAGCCCAATATATACCATGATTACAGCCTCATAAATGGAAAGAGCAATCACACACACAAAATAATTCAGAAGTGAGTGTTGCAAAATATCAAAGAACAAGCATATCTCAGAGCTATAGATTTCCCTACCCCACTCCATTTGCAGAGGTATAAAGTCCATGAGCATGTTATGTTGCACATTCAAATTTTTAAAATATATTAATCATTTATGCTTTTTTTTCCTCTTAATCTTGAAAAATATTATTTGTTAAATGAGATGGCTCTCTAGAGGGAGGAGTAGGAAGGAAAGTAGGGGAAATTCTATTGATATAAATAAAACAATTGAGCAGTTACTTGGCATAATTAATAAATAGAGTGTAGGGCTTGGAGTTAGAAGGCTCATCTTCCTGAGTTTGAATATAGCCTCAGACATTTACTAGTGTGACCAGGGCAAGTCATTTAACTGTTTATCTCCATTTCCTTATCTTTTTTCTTTTTAAAGCAATTGGGGTTAAGTAACTTGCTCAAGGTTACATGGCCAGTTATTTTTGGGTGTGGTGCTGAGTATCAGAGCCCGGATTAAATCCCCAGGTCATCCCGACACTGGAGCTGGTGTTCTTACTCACTGTGCTACCTGGCTGCCCCATTTCCTTATCTTTAAAATGACCTGGAGAAGAAAATGGTAAACCACTCTAGTTTCCTTGCTAAGAAAACCCCAAATAGGGTCACGAAGAGTTGGACATGACTGAAAAACAAGAAAATAAAACAACTGACATAAACAAGAACCTTTCTTTTTTTAAAAGTACATTAATTTAAGTAGTATTGTTACTTTTATTATATTGATTCAGCCTTCCTATGAGCAGTTAATGTTTCTCCATTTATTTAGATCTGCATTTGTGTAAAGAGTATTTTGTAGTTAAATTCACATATCTGTTTATCTTAGCAGCTAGATTCCTCAAATTGTTATTTTAAGTGTAATTTCATTTTCTATCCTTCCTACTGTTTTGTTGGTAATATGCAGAGAAGCTAATGATTTGACTATTCTTTTCACATCCTTCAGTTTTGCTGAAGTTTCTAATTTCTAAAAAGTTAACTTTTTAGTTGAATATCAAATGTTCTCAAAGTAAACCATCTGCAAGCAGCAATAATTTTGTTTCTTTTTTGTCTCTGTTCCCTCGATTTCATTTTCTTCTCTTAATACTATAGGTAGCATTTCTAGCACTTTTTTTTAATAGTAATGGTCATAGTAGGCATCATTGCTTCACCCTTAATTTTATCTAACAGGCCTTCAGTTTATTCCCTTACATAGAACACTAACTCTTGGTTTTAGAGAGATATTAATTATACAAAGGGACAATCCATTTATTCTAATGCTTCCTGATACTTTTTTAACAGAAATGGGTACTATATCTTATTAAAAAATTTTTCTGTACCTTGATATAATCATATGATTTTTAAAAATAATTATGGTCAATACTTTTTCTTGTTTTCCTAATAATGAACCAGTATCATATATCTGGTACAAATCCAATCTGGTCATGATGTATAATTTTTCTGATATGTTGTTGTAGTCTTCTTGCTAATATTTTATTTAAAATTTTACATCAGTATTTATTAGGCAAATTAATCTATAGTTTCTTCCCCCTCTATTTTAACTCTCCCCAGGTTTGGTATCAACCCTTATTTATATCATAGGAGGAATTTGGTAGGACTCTTGGTTTTCCTATTTTTTCAGTTTTAAAGCATAGGAATTAATTTTCTTAAATGTTTTATAGAATTCTCTTGTAAATCCTTCTTTTCCTGGGCTTTTTTTTCCTTTAGGAACGCATTTATAGATTTTTCTGTTTCTTTCTCTGAGATTGAGTTAAGTCTTCTATTTGTTGTTCTGTTAATGTAGACATTTTATATTTTTGTAAATATTTCATCCATTTTGGGTGTCAGTTTTATTAGCATGTAGTTTCTAATTTACTTTACTTCTTAATTTATTATAAATCAGTCTTTTTCATTTTTAATAATTTGGCTTTTCTCTTTTTTAATTAAATTAACTGATGGTTTGTTTGCTTTATTCATTTTACCAAAAAAGACTCTTAACTTTATTAATTTAATTTTTTGCATCCAGCTTTGTTGATCTCTTTGATTTTTCAGAATTTTTTTTTCATGTTTAATTGGAGGTTTTTAATTTGTTTTCAAAATTGTTTTGTTCCATAATCAGTTCACTGCTATACCCTTATCTTATTGATGAAAATGTTTAAAAGATATAAATTTTCTCCCAAAGACCATTATGACTTCATCCCAAAAATTTGGGGATGTTTGTCTTTTTTTTTGCATTGCCTCACTGTTGTCCTCATCTTAAATAGTTATCTGTTGTTTCTGTGGTTTATTTTTTGATTCATCTATTTGTTTGGATTATGTTAATTTATGTTAAGTCTCCAATTAATTTTTAATCATTTTCAGCAATTCTTTATTTCATATAATTTATATTTCATTGTGGTCTGAAAGAGGTGTGTTTAAAATTTCTACTTTTCAACATTTTTGAGAAATTGTTTTTTTTCTGCATAATATAAGCTTAATTTTTATAAAGATCTGTGAGTCAGTGAACATTTATTAAACATCAATGTTCCAGGCACTGTGCTAAGCACTGGGGATACAAATATAAAAAAAGAAAGACAAGTCCCTGCCCTCAAGGAGCTTGAAATCTAATAAAGGAAGACAATACACAAAAAAGGGAGGTAGGGAAAGGAAGTAAAGTGGCAGGCTGGGGTCATTATGGAGAAGTCTAAAGGAGTGCAGCCAGATGGTAGATGAAGAGGTGGCTGTTCAAAGCACCCTTCTTAAATGGAGGTCTAAGCAGGACCTCTCTGTTCTTCCCTCCAATCACAGGGGTGCCAAGGATAGAGGATATTGATGAGGTATGAGTACTAAGACTGATCTTGCAGGATAATAATGTTTCTGGTGGAATCCATCCATCCTAGTTTCTTTTACTTATCCATTTATTTGTTTTTCACCTCTTTTTTATAAAGTCATCATGAGAGATTTTTGTTCATATATGGTTCTCTAGGTTTGATACTATATGCTTCTGTTCCTCCACCCCTTTTCTCTCTCCCTCTCTCTGAGCCCAATCACAGGTTCTTATCTTTTCTTTCTTATCTTTTAAATCTCTCTTCATAATTCTCCCTCCATTGTTAGACTATGTTTTGCTTAGTGTTTGATTCCTCCATCAATCTACTCTCCTTATTCCCTTATGTCCCTTCTCCCCTTTCACTCTTGTTTAACTGTTGAGTGAAATGTATTTCTGTAACCAATTCTTGTGAGTAAATTCTTCCCTCCTTTTACCAATTTAGATTAGTTATGTTCAAGTGTTGCTCACAAACCCCCACACCTTCCTCCTTGTGTATAGTGTTCTACTTGTACACTCCAGTTACGTGAGATAATTTACCCCATCTTTCTTCTTCCCTCCTCTATTTTCTCCTTCCTTTCTTCTTGCAAGATCTTCAGAACAAAAAAATCACTTCCAAGCCTTTTTTCTTAGTAAATTCCTTCCGTGGCTCCTGATGATGATGCTGTTCTGAGGGGATAAATATATTATCTCCCTATATTATACTGTAAACATTTGATCCTTGGGTGGAGCAAAGATGGCAGAGTAGCAGCTCAAATTTGGTGTAGGCTTTGGCTCTAACCACTTCTAATACCTGTAAAAAATGACTCTAAACAAATTTTAGAGCTACAGAACCCAAAAAGGGTCAGAGAGAAACAAATCTGCCGCTGAAGGCAGGCCAGCAGGAAAGGTCCATCGCAGCAGGCTGGGAGCCAAGCGCAGTCCCACAGGACCCAAGTGGAACACACCAGGTCCTGCGACTCCAGTCTTCTCTCTGCCAAAGAAAAGCAGTTTATTAAAGATTCGCCATTTTGGGTAGAATCTTAAGGAGTCTCAGTATATATGACGCTTGTGCTGGACAAGCGGGTCACAGTCATCTGACACAGAATGAGTCTGTGCTAGATCATTCTCTGGCCTTCCTCCTTTCATGGAGGCAAGATGAGTCTGATATACAGGGGTGGTCTAGAAGAGGAGTTTAGGGAGGGTCTTCAGGAGGAGTCAGATGAGGTCAGACTCCAGTAATGACTGATTAAGGGTAGGGAGTTGCTGGAGGCTACCTAGAGAAGATAGACAGTGGTGGGCTAGGCCAGTTCAAGGGTGTAACAGATTTGGGTATAGATATTTTGGGAGTAGCAAGGGTGGGAAGTTGCTGGACAAAGGAGGGCCCAGTAACAAAGATTTGGGCAGAGCCACAATGAAAGGCTTATGGCCTCAGGCAAAAGAGAGCTCAAGGGGGTTCCCAGAGTACCTCATCAGTTCTGGCCCCACAGTGGGCCCCCCTCCCCCTACCCCCACCACTGGCAACCAGAGAAGACTTCAGGAGAGTGAATCACCAGCAGCAGTGGTGGTTTTCAGATTTCTCAACCCATAAATGCCAAAGTAAAAGGTTAGTGTGGAACTCTGTTGGAAGAGGGGTGGATGGAAGAGCAAGATCCCGCCCCTGTCTTCTGGGCAAGAAGTGGTGTAGCCGTGGTGGCTGCAGAGTGTGGCTGCCTCCAGAGCTCTTGGCCTGCAGTTTGTAGGAGACCAGGCAACCATTCAGAGGGTAATTGCTCTTGCTTTAACCTGCTTGGATCTGGATCACGGTCATGAGTGGTGGTCCTGGGCTGTGTGGCCAGTGTGCCAGAGCTTGTGGGAGTTGTAGAGAGGGTACTCTCCTAATAGCTCCAGCATCTGCAAAAACCCCAGCGATTTGGGACAAAGCTCTCTCCATTCTGGAAGCAGGGTTCTACCGTGTTTCCCCTATAATAAGACCTATCCCGAAAATAAGCCCTCCCCTTACTATGTAAGATTCCTCTAAAATAAGCCCTCCCCCGAAAATAAGCCCTATTGAGATTGCTACTGTAGTGAAGGTGATCCCCTGCGCTACACGCTACATTATGGTACCCTCTGTATGCACCATCCCCGCCCCCGGGTGAAACGCACTCTGCACTCCGAGCTGCATCCAATCAGAGCTGCAGCAGTAAGCGCGTCATCCTGTTCTTCCCCAGTGATTTGCTTGCTGGCGCCATTGAGAGCAGTGCCGCGGAGGAGAGCTGAGGCAGGACAACATGAAAACCCAGTATGTCAGCGGGAGTGAAGGGGCATGATGGAGGATAAAAAGGGCATGATGGAGGAAAAAAGAAGAACTCAGGGGGCATGATGGAGTGAAAAGAAGGACTGATGGTCATAATTTTATTATTCTGTCTGTTTTGACCCCCAGACATGAGTACAAAAAGGAAGAGTATAAGAAAGAGGATAAGGAAGTATAAGGAAGAGTATAAGAGTATACTGTTGAGTATAAGAAAGCAATTGTAGAGGAGTCACATGTCATTGCTGTCAATGTTCATTAAAATAAGCCCACCCCTGAAAATAAGCCCTCTGGTGTTTTTCTGTCCAAAAAAGTTAATAAGACAGTGTCTTATTATCGGGGAAACACGGTACAGTGGCAAAGAGCTCAAAAGCCAAGTAATTGACTGGAAGTATGAAAAAGTAGAGGAAATGCAATCAGACTATAGATTCATTTTGGGGGGACAAAAAAGGATCAAAGCATGGAATGAGAGGAAGACAATGAAATCAGAACTCTTGCGTCAAAAGCCCCCAAGAAAAATATGAATTGGTTACAGACCATGGAGGAGCTCAAGAAGGATTTTGAAAATCAAATAAAAGAAGTGGAGGAAAAATTGGGAAGAGAAATGAGAATGATGCAAGAAAATTATGAAAAGTGAGTCAACAGCTTGCTAAAGGAGACCCCCCAAAATACTGAAGAAAATAACACTTTAAAAAATAGACTAACCCAAATGGCAAAAGAGGCCCAAAAAGCCAGTGAGGAGACGAATACCTTAAAAAGCTGAATTTGCCAGAAGGAAAAGGAATTTCAAAAACTCACTGAAGAGAATAACTCCTTCAAAATTAGATTGGAGCAACTGGAATCTAATGACTTTATGAGAAATCAAGATACTATAAAACAGATCCAAACAAATGGAAACATAGAAGGCAATGTGAAATATCTCATTGGAAAAACCACTGACCTGCAAAATAGATTCAGGAGAGATAATTTTAAAATTATTGGACTATCTGAAAGCCATGATCAAAAAAAGAGCCTAGACACCATCTTTCAAGAAATTATCAATCAAAATTGCCCTGATATTCTAGAACCAGAGGACAAAATAGAAATTGAAAGAACATTTGAACCTTGTTTAACCTCTTATGAGAGTTCATTTACTTTTATCCTTTTATATTTCTCTTGATTTATGTGTTTGTATTTCAGAGTTTCTATGCAGCTCTGGAAATTAACTGGGCTGAGAACAGTCCTTTATTTCATTAAATGTCTATTTTTCCCTGTAGAATTATGCTTAGTTTTGCCAAGTATGTTATTCTTGGTTGTCAGCATATAGTATATAACTTTCCTTCTGAAATTGCATATTTCAGCCACTTCTTTCTTTTATAATGGTAGTTGCTAATCTGATGTGACTTCTTTGTATTTGAGATCCTTCTGGCTGATTATAGATTGTTTTTATTTGAAGCTTTGGTTTTGGCTCTGTTTTACCTGGAAATTTTTATTTGGGGTATTCTTTGTGGATTCTTTATGTTGTTTTTTTTTTTTCACTGCGTCCTCTAGTTTTCAGAGGTTTAGACAGTTTCCTTCATTATTTCTTTAAACATGATGTATAGATTCCTTTTTTTGTTGTAACCTAGAATGATTTTTAAATGATCTCTCCTCGTTCTTTTACAGTGACTGTGACCCATGCCCAGAATGTTGTCCTTCCTCATCTGGGCCTCCTGGCTCCCCTAGCTTCCTTTGAGTCTCAACTAAAATCTCACCTCCTCTAAAACAGTCATTTTTTTTCAGCCCCGGTTAGCATAAAGATACATAGGAATTTAAAAGTCAACTGGATTTTACATTTTATTTTGAAATTAATGGAGAACTACTAGAGTTTGTTGACTAAGAAGGTATTGTGGTTTGTTATTGTTTGTCTTTTGGTCCTGTCCAGCTCTTATAATGTAACATGCCAGGGCCTTCTATCCTTCACTGTCTCTCAAAGTCTGTCCAAGTTTATGTTCATCTCTCCATCTATCCTCCTCATTCCCTCATCCATAATATTCATTTATCCATCTCATCCTTTGCCAACCACTTTAACTTTTGCCTTCAGTCTCTCCCAATATCAGGGTCTTTTCCAGTGAGTCCTGTCTTCTCATTATATAGCCAAAGTATTTAAGCTTCAGCTTCATTATTTGACCTTCCAATGAATAGTCAGAATTAATTGGCTGATTTAATCTCTTTGCTCTCCAAAAGAATTCTGAAAATTCTCCAGCAACACAATTAAAAGCATTGACTCTGTGGTGCCCAGCTTTCTTTGTAGTCTAACTCTCACAACCATACACTGGTACTGGAAAACCCATAATTTTCACTATGTGGACCTTTGTCAGCAAGGTGATGTGTCTACATTTTAGTATGCTGTCCAGATTTGCCATAGCTTTCCTTCCAAGGAACAAGCATCTTTTAAGTTCATGGCTGCAGTCAGCATGCACAGTCATTTTTGAGCCCAAGAATATAAAATCTGACATAGCTTCCATTACTTCTCCCCCTCTTTGCCAGGAAGTTATGGAACCAATTGCCATTATCTTAGTTTTTTTTGATGTTAAGCTTCAAACCAGCTTTTACGTTCTCCTCTTTCACTCTCATCAAGAGACTTCTTAATTCCTCTTTACTTTCTGCCATCAAAGTGGTATTGTCTGTATATCTGAGATTATTTCTCCCAGCAACATTAATTCCAGCTTTTGATTCATATAACTCTCCATTTCACATGATGTACTCTGCATAGAAGTTAAATAAATAAGGTGACAGTATACAGCCTTATCTTACTCCTTTCCCAATATTAAGCTAATCATTTGTTCCATGTTCAGTTCTACCTATTCCTTCTTGGCACACATACAGGTTCCTAAGAAGAGAAGTAAGATGATCTGAAACTCCATCTCTCTGAGGATGGTCAGACTTGTGCTTTAGGTAGATCACAGCTGAGTGGAGGATGGACTGGAATGGGGAAAGATTTAAGCTAGGGAGGCCAATCAGAAGGTTGCTGCAGTAGTAGAGATATGGGATGATGAAGGCCTGAACCAGTTTGGTGGCTCTGTCAGAGATGAGAAGCAGATGTTAAGAGATGTTTTGAAGGTAGAATCAACAAGACTTGACACAGATTGAATATGGGGTTGAGAGAGTGAGGAGTCAAAAATGACACCTATGTTGCAATCCTAGGTGACTGGGAGGATGGTGGTGCCCTCAACAGTAACAGGGGAAGTTAGGAAGTGTTTGGAGAGACAAGGTGCCACTATTATCCCCATTTTATAGATGAGCAAACTCATATGTAAAGGTTAATATTTTGCCTAGGCCTGAGGCAGTCTCCTCTCTCCCCCTGTCCTTTTTCATTTTAGGGTAGAGATAGACTGGTTAGGTTAAAGTGTTTGCCTCATTAAGTCTAGTTACCACCCTAGTCCTTCAAGGACCTTTTTTAAACATTGAAAAGGGTTAGGCCTTTGGAAAGGAAAAAAGAATGAAGTACAGATCATTGTTTTCTTTTTTTTTTTTTTTAAGCAATTGGGGTTAAGTAACTTGCTCAAGGTTACACAGCCAGTTATTTCTGGGTGTGGTGCTAATCTGAGCCCGAATTCGATCCCCCAGGTCATCCCAACACTGGGGCCAGCGTTCTTACTCTCTGTGCTACCTGGCTGCCCCCAGATCATTGTTTTCTTAAAAGTTTGATTAAGTACTGATAAGGTTTTTCAATAAAGTTTGGAAGAACTTATGGTTAAAGAAATAATTCTTAATATTTTCGTTAAGAGGAGAAAGCATGAGTATGCTTCCAAAGCAAGAATTTTTAAATCTGATTCTCTTGTTTATATTTTCCTTGCTGTTGTCCCATTTTACAGAATAAGTATGTCAAGTGCCAAATAATTGGCTTAAAATTTAAAAAACTTAAATCCTTGTGGTCATTTGTGGAACTTCTCCTATAAAATAAATTTTGTTAAAAAAACAATTGTTCAAGAATGTGAAGAACCCTAAATGTTTCGATTACTGGAAGTGTTTGATTTTTTAAAATAAAACTTAGACATATATATTCCAAGAATTTGACCTTGTTATTAAGTCACAGGTTATGTTAACATGCTGTTATGGAGAAGGTTTTACTTCTCACTTGTTCAAAGTCATTTAGGGAAGAAAATTAGTCATTCTCTTATAAAAACTAACAGAGAAAATTTTAACTGATTATAAACTGCTAGTGATGTTACTTGAACAATTAAATCAATTATTTTAGTATAATTTTTTCTAGTTAAATTTATGGTTGTATTCAGTATTGTAGTGTTTCAGGTATGGAAATTTCTCAAGTGGACACAGCATCATTGTACAATGCATTTACTACTCTGCGTTAGTCTTAGAATCATTTTTAGAATTCTGAAGTGCATTATAAAATTTTTGAGCATTCTGTTATGGCTTTGGAAGTGTTATTATAACAAGTTCAATTTAGCTTGAGATTTAGCTCATCTTTTTCATCTTTCTGTGGCAGTCAGCTATCCCCTGGAAGTGAACTCTCTGCTGCTTCCATAGGTATGTTAATTTTTTAAAAGTTAGTTATTCTAATTGTCAAATGACTATTTCATTGTAAAAAAAAATCTAGTACTTATGTATAATAAAATGATAATGAAGCAGAATGAGAAGGAAACTAAAATTCTGTCATTTTAAAAATCTTTTTTAGTAAATTTAGTCAATTCATTAAATATTCCAGAAGGCACCAGCTGTTTTACTTTTGTCGTCATATTTCTAGCACCAGCATGTTGCTTATTAGCACAAAGTAGGTACTTAATAAATGTTTGTTAAATTAAAGCCAATGGTGTAATATGGCAACCAAAAAAATCTAATGTCATCTTAAGCTATGTTTGGGGATTATAATGTCTAGGACAAGGGAGCTAGCGGGTCATAGTTCTGTTACTCTGGTCACTTCACTTTATTTCCTTATGCCTTGACCGTATGGTCTACCAGTTAAACTCTTTGCTCTCTTCTACATTTGAATCCCTTGCCCCACTGGAATAAGTTACTCGTGCTTTGACAAACTATAAACTGTGGTTTACCTCTACCATTCCTCCTCTGTTATTCATATGCTGCTGAAAGTTATAAATTATTGATAGAGCCAATTGCAAATTTGTTATTTATTCTCGGCTGGGCTCTAATTGCAGCAAGGCAATCCTTTTACTTTTCCTTATGACATACTCAACTCACGGAGGCTGTTGCAAACCTTTTTGTCTTGGAGCCTTCTTGCTCCTCAACAGATGATTGCTTTCAGATTTTATTTGAGAAAAATAGAGTCCAGTTGCCACTGGGTTAGCTCTCTCTTCTACCCTCTTGTTATCTCAAAATCCTGTTATTATTATTTATAATACTTTATTTTTCCTTATCTTAACTCCTCTCTAGTGCTTTTACTCTCATCCCTCCCCACCAGTCTCTTTTAAAAGATTGTCCCAATAGCTTTTCCATTTCACTCTCTGATCTTTGATTTCTCCCTATTTCCTGGGTCTTTCCCTGGTACCTTAAAATATATATCCAGGTCTTTTCTACCCTTAAAAAAAAACAACTTCATTTGACCTTACCATCCATCAAGGTATTGTTCTGACTCTCCTCCTCCTTATCCAGCCCTTCCCCCAGCCTCTATTTCCTGTCTTCTTACTCAATTTTTATCCTCTTGCAGTCTGGCTTCAAACTCCATCAAGTCTGTTCATTCACTTCAAGGTTTCTAATTAGCCTGTTACTGTTTAATCTAATTACGCCTTCTCAAATCTTTAGCTTCAGTTGCTCTGCAACATTTGCCACTGTTCACTCCCCTTCCCCTTCCTGGACCCTCTCAAATACTTGGATTTTTCATAACATTGGTTCCCTGTCTGGCTACCCCCACTTACATTGTCATCTGTGTCCTGCCCTTAAAGTTTTGGTGAACCCAAAGTTGTGTCCTGGGCACTCTTCTTTACAATTTCTCTCTTGGCTTTCTCATCCACTCCTGTGTGTTCAATTATAATCTCTGTAAAGATACATAGGACTGTATCCCAAAAAGATCATACAAATAGGAAAAAGGACCCACATGTATAAAAATATAGCAGCTCTTTTTGTGGTGGCAAAGAATTGAAGTTGATGGGATGCTTATCAATTGAGAATGGAATATTATTGTACTATAAGAAATGAAGAGCAGACAGACTTCAGAAAAACCTGGAAAGACTTATATGAACTGATACTGCGCAAGGGGAGCAGAACCAGGAGAACATCCTACACAGTTATAGCCACATTGTGCTATGACTAACTTTCATATACTTGGTTCTTCTCAGCAGTGCAAGGATCTGAGACAGCTCCAAAAGGCTTATGATGGAAAATGCTATCTGTATTCAGAGAAAGAATTACAGTCTTAATGCAGATTAAAGCATACTATTTGCTCTCTCTTTTTTTGTTTTGTTTTGTTCTTTCTTGTGGTTCATTCCATTGGTTGTAATTCTTCTTTGCAACAAGACTAATGTGAAAATATGTTTAATGTGAATGTATATGTAGAGCCTGTATCATATTGCATGCTGCCTTGGGGAGAGGGGAGAAGTGAGGGGGAGAAAATTTGAAACTCAAAAGCTTGTGGAACTGAATGTTGTAAAGTAAAAATAAATGAATTTAAGTTTAAAAAAAAGATTCAACAGGAATTTCTTACACAAAATAAACCTCAGGTCCGAACTAAAACAAAACCTTATTATTTACTTATGTAAGTACACACTGCATATCCCTAATAAAGAATAAGCTTCTTGTGAGGAAAAACAAAGATAACACCTTAAGTCTCTTTGTCCAGGCCTAGTTATCTCTCCTAAGCTCCAGTTGTATATCATCTGCCTTTTGGACATTTTGAACTGGATGTCCTGGAAAGCATCTCAGACTCAGCATAGCCAAAATAGAATGCATTATCCTCTCATACACACCTGAAAGCCACCTATGTTGGTTAATAGAACCACCTTCCTTTTCCAGTCACTCAGAATAATACTTTAGTCTTTGCCTCACTGCATATCACTTTTCCGGTTAGTCTTGTTGATTCACCCTCTACAATAGCTCTCCTATCTCCTTTCTCAATATTCGTGAGGCTGTTACCAGGCCCTTATGACTGCTCATCTAGACTATTAAAATAATGTCCTAGTTAGCCTCTAGCCTCCAGTCTCTCCCCTCTCTCATCCATATTTTACACAGTTGCCAAATTGATATTCTAAAAGTAAAGGTTTGACTGTATCACTTTCAAGAATCTCCATCTCCTCCCTGTCCCCTCCATAATGAAGTAGAAAATTTGTCATTTAAATCCCTTCACAATCTGGTTGCAGCTTACCTTATGCTTATTATTGCAAATTATTTTTCTTGACACGTTCTGTATTCTATCCGTACTAGTCTTCTTGCTTATATGTGGCATTCCATCTTATTTCTCTCTCTGTGCCTTTGCAATAACTGTCCCTCATACCTGAAACAGTATCTATCTAGTATAGATGATCTGACCATTCTCTTTCAGTTGATTCATTGAGGAGACTGTGTAGTGTTCATGGCTTAATCCGATAAACAAAATGGCATCTGTGTATAGGACTATTTAGAGAACATCACTGTAGTTGAAGAATGACACTGGCAAATGCCAGTAATAAGCACAGATGTCTATTTTTGCCAAATTTGATGCCAATATTCGCACAAAGTTACTTCTGTAATCACATCTTTCATAGAATCCTATGTGATTTTAGCATATATGTGTAAAAGGCACCTTGTTTAAGATGAGCCCTTAAGGTGTTTTCAACCAACAATAGAGGCAGCAATATTTTGTATTTTGTTTACTTCTTCATTGATAATAAGAATTTTAAAATGTGGTGTTGCAGAAAATAATCTGCCAAAGCTTTCCTGTTTCCCATTTTACATTTTTATGAATGATACCCTTGCTGCCTACGTGAGGAAGCCCTTTGGATCAGTAGTTGCTATTTTCTGTTCACATTTTTTTAAGTACTGTCAGTGATCCTTTCCATTCTTTTGGGGCCTTCCCCTCTTTGAAATTTCTCAAAAAATCAATCACTGAAGGCCTTTGATACTATGTCATTTCCAACACAGATTTCTTCCATATGTGTTTGGAAGGCCCAGCTGTTCATCCCAGCTTTATCTTCATAAGGATAATGGCATTTCATCACATAGTATATTGGGTATAGAGACTTTGGAATCTAAATGTGGTCTTGCTTTTTTGTTACTGATAAGAATAGGCCATAGAAATACTGGTACTTTTTTTTCTTTTTACCTATGTTTGTTACCTTTCCAGTTTTGTGTACAAATGTTCATAAGATGATTTGGCTTAGCCAGGGTCTTAGGGTAATCTCTGATAAAAAGATTAATATTCCCCACATTTGCTTTGTTGGTGGGGCAATGTTTCTCTTGGTCAATCAATATTTCTTCTATACTTTTTTGGTCCTCTTGTAACATTTTCTAAATGAACTTATCTAAATTAGTGTTACCTTTGGTAAGGAAATCTAGTTTTTGCTAGTAGAGGTGGTTTCTGGGCTTTTATCTTCCTACGTGTGATGAGCCATTGTGTACCCAGATAAAAATTATCTAAGTAATGTTGGTAGAAACATTATCTTTAATCTATTAACCATTTTTTAATATTTAGTGACTTGTTTAAAAGATTCTAGCCATTCTAATTTCACATTGCTTCCCATCCTTATCCTTGCTTCTAATTTAGTATTGAGAAACATGATGTAATGAAGAGTGCTGAATTGGGAGTCAGAGGAACTCTGCCATTTATATATTTTACACAAAACATATAAAGTGTTACTTAAATACTAAATAAAAATGTTATTATATATGAAATATATCATTTGCCAGCTGCATGACCTTGAGGAAATTAGATCACCTCTCTGGATTCTAGTACATTTGTAGAATTAGGGGAATTGACTAGATGATTTCTAAGGTCTTTTCTCATTCTAAATCTGTAAATCTGATTTTGACCTTTTCAAGTGTCTACTTCCAGCTGATCCTAAAATTATTTCTTTGTCAGTAACTGCTTATTTCCTGCATTAAGATATAATAAATTCCATGAATTGTGATTTGTATGTGAATAAAGAACTCATGATGCATTGGATTAGTCTCAGATCTTTGGTACTGATATTTCTTTATCTAGAACTTTTTTCCAACTTAATTTTTACCCTTTCTTTCCATAGTAACATTTACTTTGAAGTAACTGAGTAAAACATTAAGTTTAAAGGATTTTGTCTATCTACTCAATTTCTCTGTTTCTTCATCTTCTGCAAGATGTTGGCACATAAGCTTTCATTGTTGATGATACGCTTGTCTTGCAAGGTGAGATTTGGAGTATCCTATAAAATGATATTGCTGTTGTTAGTTTCAATAGTACGGCAAAACTAATTCCAGTATTTCCTTTATTCACCTCTCTCAGGAACACCTTTGAGTTGTCTTTTCATTTAGTTCCATATTCTTTTTGTCTTTTAGTGGAAATAAGTAGAAAATGCCAGTATGAACATACTCTACTGCTTTAAGTATTTTTATTCTTCCATAGTCATTGTAGAAAGATTGCAAAATGGAAATTCAACAATTAAATTATTTTTTAGGTAAGAATGTTGTGATTATTTTACCCCCGTTTTCTTCCATAATCACTTCAGAAGTGAACTGATAGGGCTTAGAACTGTTTTATATTGTAATGAATTTTACAAATTACAGTGACTCACCCCAGTCCCACCCCTCTACCCCCCAAAAAAGTTTATCCTCTAGTTGACAATCTCCTGGTATTTTTCTTGCTTTTTCATAGTTGGCTTGGTTGGTCTTTAGAACACAGAAATAATCTTTTGCCAATTACTGCCCTCAAAGCCTGTCAGAGCTTGAACTCCATTGGCATAGCCTTTGAGAACTTATATCATCACCTCCATTCTACTCCAACATAATTTTGTAGAGGATATATATGTAAATGTCAAACTATATTCTATCATACTCATCTTCTTTTATTTGAGGGCTTAAAATGTATATGTTGAGGGTAAATGCTTTCTTATTTTTAAGTGTCTTTGGCTTTGTAAAGTAGAATTATAATATTCTATTGAATCTTCTGTAGAATCCTCATATGATTGAATATTAACTTTGTATTAAATCCATAGGTATCACAAGGAAAAATACTCAATATTGTACTTACTATCAGTATTCCTCAAATTTACCAAAATAAAAAATTCAAAAAACTTTCCCACTTTGGAAGAACTCACTTTGTTCTTCAAAAAGATAAGACCTGGTTAATCAAGTAGAGACCTATAAAATATATGTAGTTCCATGTCTTTATATTAGCTATTTTCTGTGCCTGGAATGCCTTCCCTCCTCACATACACTTCTCAGAATGGTTTGTTTTTTTCAAAACTCATTTCATCCACTGTGTTCTACCTGAAACCTTTTGTGATTGCCTTCATTCCCAAGGTTGCCTTTATTTGCTTTCTTTATGTAATGTGTGTACTTGTATATGTGTTGGCTTCCCCCAATAAAATTCAAGCTCCTTAAAGTCAGAGATTCTCCTTTTGTCTTTGTATCCCCAGAACTTAGCACAGTACCTGGAACATAGTAGGTGGTTAATAAATGCTTGTGATTGTTTTTTGTTGTTGTTGTTTTGTTTGTTTTTTGCTTTTTGGAGGACAGTTGGGGTTAAGTGACTTGCCCAAAGTCACATGGCTAGTAAGTGTGCCAAGTGTCAGCCCAGAGTTGAACTTGGTCCTCCTGACTTCAGGGCTGGTGCTGCATCACCTAGCTGCCCCAGTGCTTTTGATTGTTGATTGATTGATTTGAAAGGATCCCTGTTTATTCAGTGCAATCCCAAACAAGGATAACCATGAGAAGAAGAGACACAAGGAAAATTAATAGATTTGTAACTAATGATACAAACTACTCTAGACTGTATTAGACCTCTAATAAAGGAAAGAAAGGTACAGTGATTCAGTATAATGCTACAAAGTATTAGCAGCTAAAAATTCAGTGGTTTAAAAAATATGTGTGTGGTGTGTGTATACATATACATAGATATATAATGTATACACATATACATGTGTGTATAGATATAGATACATGTATGCTTTTCCACTTAAAGTCTTCTTCTTATGCTTCATCATGATACAGAAATGACTCTTAAGTTATCAAAGACAATGCCAGACAACTATAAGTTCTTTTAGTCTTACCAAAGTAGGAGGCTTTAGGTATGGACTAATGATGGCATATCTGACTGAGGACCAACGTAACTAACAGTAGTGTGCCTAATATGTGCCAGCACAGTTAAAGTCTGATATAACAGAAATGTAAGTTGAATGAAATGAAAAAGAAAACTTATACAGTATTAATATTATAAATAACAGGAGAGTTATATCAAAGTGTCTAAAAATTTAACTTCTGTAAATTTATTGACACATGTATATACAATGTGTGTGTATATATACATATGTGCATATTTTATTTTATAATACATATCATAATGCCTTTGTTGATTATTGTGAAATCTATCACTCAGTTCTGCTCTCTTGATTTATTGACATACTACATTTGTTTATCTGGCTATTTAAAATTAACAAAGGGCAGGGCCAAGATGGCAGCTTAGAAACAGGAAAACTCTGTGCACTCCCCCCATAACCACTTCAAATACCTATAAAAGATGACTAAACAAACTTTAGAGCTACAAAACCCACAAAGTGATACAGAGAAACAAATCTGCCAGTGAAGGCAGTCCAGCAGGAAGGGTCAAGCCCAGCCCCACGTGAGCCCATGGTTTTAGCATCAAGGTGGCCCTGACCAGCCACGGCTGGAGAGACTTCAGGAGAGTGGATCACCAGCAGCTGTGATGGTTTCCAGAATTATCAGTCCATAAATGCCAAAGACAAAGTAAGAAGTCAGTGTGGACTTTGGGAACAGGGGGTCCGGGAGTACAGTCAAGCCTCTACCCCCAAAGAGAAAAGTGCCTGAGGTACAGTGGCCACTGCAGCATGGCTGCTTCAGAGCCCCTAGCCTGCAGATTATAGGGGGACTGAGTGACCATACTGAAGGGTAATCACAATTGCTTTAACCTGCTTGGATCTGGATCACTCTCTAGGGTGGAGATCCTGGGGTGTGTGACTAGGTGCCAGAGCCAGTGGAAGCTTCAGAGAGGGCACCCACGTAATAGCTCCGGCAGCTGAGATAACCCCAGTGATTTGGGACAAAGTTCTCCTCTCTGGAAGCAGAGTTCTACTGTGGCAAAAAGCTCAAAAGTCAAGTAATTGAGTGGCAACATGAGCAAGCAAAGGAAGCAAAGCAAGCATAGCAGTCAAACCTTAGATTCCTATTTTGGGGGAAAAAAGGAACAAAGTCAGAACTCCTATACCAAAAGCTTCCAAGAAAAATATGAACTGGTTACAAGGCCATAGAGGAGCTTAAGAAGGATTTTGAAAACCAAATAAGATAAGTGGAGGAAAAATTGGGAAGAGAAATGAGAATGATGCAAGAAAATAATGAAAAGAGAGTCAGCAACCTGACTGAAGAAAATAACACCTTCAAAAATAGACTAACTCAAATGGCAAAAGAGACCCAAAAAGCCAATGAGAAGAATGCCTTAAAAAGCTAAATTTGCCAGATGGAAAAAGAATCTCAAAAGCTCACTGAAGAGAATAATTCCTTCAGAATTAGATTAGAGCAAGTAGAAGCTAGTGACTTCATGAGAAATCAAAATACTATTAAACATATCCAAAAGAATGAAAAAAATAGAAGGCAATGTGAAATATCTCATTGAAAAAAGCACTGACCTGGAAAATAGATCCAGGAGAGATCATTTAAAAATTATCGGACTACCTGAAAGCCATGATCAAAAAAAGAACCTAGAAATCATCCTTCAAGAAATTCTCAAGGAAAATTGCTCTGATGCTTTAGAACCAGAGGGCAAAGTAGAGGTTGAAAGAATCCACTGATCACCTCCTGAAAAAGATCCCCAAAAGAAAACTCTTTGAATATTACAGCCAGGTTCCAACTTATCAAAGTTGAACCATCTACATTCCTACATGGAATACAATAATTGTAACTTATGAAAACTTTTCTCAGTATGAGAATAGTTGAAGGGAATATAAATGTGTGTGTGTATACATACATATATATGTCTATAGAGGAGGGTATATGGGCATATGAATACATATGTGAGTGTATGTATATATGTGTACAGGTATACATAGAGGGCACAGGACCAATTGAGTTTCCAGATCAAGGAGAAAATGTTACAAGCAGTCAAGAAAAAACAATTTGAATATTGTGGAAATACAATCAGGATAACACAGGATCTGGCAGCTTCTACATTGAGGGATTGAAGGTCTTGGAATATGATGTTCTGGAAGTCAAAGGAGGTGGGATTAAAACCAAGAGTCACCTACCCAGCAAAACTGAGTATCATGTTTCAGGGGAAAATATGGTCATTCAGTGAAATAGAGGACTTGATTCAAGTATTATTGATGAAAAAAAAAGAGTTGAATAGAAAATTTGACATTCAGATACGTGAAGCATGAGAAGGTAAACAGGGAAAAGAAATCATAAGGAACTTATCAAAGTTGAACCATCTACATTCCTATATGGAATACAATAATTGTAACTTATGAAAACTTTTCTCAGTATGAGAATAGTTGAAGGGAATATAAATGTGTGTGTATGTATACATACATATATATGTCTATAGAGGAGGGTATATGGCATACGAATACATATGTGAGTGTATGTATATATGTGTACAGGTATACATAGAGGGCACAGGACCAATTGAATAGGAAGGGATGATACTTAAAAGGTGAATTTGAGAGGTGAGAGAGAAATATAATGAGATGAGATAGGGAAAGACAGAATGCGGTAAATTATCTCATGTAGAAGAGGCAAGGGGAAATGGTTACAATGGAGGGGAAGAACAGGAAAGCAAAAGGGTATGAGTCAACCTTACTCTCATTGAATTTGGCTTAGGGAGGGAATGACATACACACTAAATAGGGTATCTCACCCTACAAGAGAGTAGGGGGGAAGGGGATAAGAGGGGAGATAATAGAAAGGGGGTAGGATAGTTAGAAGCACACACTTTTGAAAAGAGACAGGGTCAAAGCAGAGAACAGAACAAGTGTGGGTTGGGATAGGATGGAGGGAAATATAGTCAGTCTTTCACAATATATCCACTATGAAAATGTTTTGCAAAGCTGCACATGTACAACCTATATTGAATTGCCTATCTTCCCAGTAAGGGTGGGTGATGAGGGAGGAAGGGAAAGAATCTGGAATTCAAAGTTTTAAAATCAAATGTTTAAAAAAGATTATTTTTTTCACGCAACTGGGAAATAAGATATATAGGCACTGAGGTATACAGATCCATCTTGCCCTAACAGAAAGTCTGAGCGGGGATGGGGGAGGATATAGGAAAGATCAGATTGTGGGAGGGGATATACAGTGCAATCGCTGTTTTGGGGTGGTGGGTAAGGGAAAGACGGAGAAAATTTGTAACGCAATATCTTGTGGAAATGAATGATGTGAACTAAAAATAAACATAAAATTTAATTTTAAAAAAATAGACAAAGAGGCGGCTAGGTGGCGCAGTGAGTAAGAGCACTGGCCCCAGAGTCAGGAGGACCCAGGATCGGTTCTGGCCTCAGATACTTAATACCCACACAAAATAACTAGCTGTGTAACCTTGGGCAAGTTACTTAACCCCAATTGCTTTAAAAAAAAAATAGACAAAAAAATAATAAAGTTAACAAAGCATTTGCACACATTGTCTCCTATGAAACACTTAATACCCCTGTGAACCAGGTATGCTATATGGCTCTTCAGATTTTAAAGTGTTTTATGAATGCCAGTTATTATTAATATAGTAATCCCATTTAACAGATGAGGAAACTGCAGTTTAGATATACTAAGTGATCTGTCCATTATTACACAGTGTCAGTGTGATTTGAACTTGTCTTTCTAACTCCAAAAGCAACACTCTTATCTACTATATAAATCATTATCTCATATTAGGTCCTCATCATCCACTGTGCCTTCAGTCACTTCCTACTCCAATCCATCCTCAATACAACTGCCAAAGGGGTTTTCCTCAAGAGCAGGTTTGACCACTTCATTCCTCTACTCAATAAACTCCAGTGATTCTCTACTGTTTCTAGTATTAAATATAAAATCCTCTATTTGGCTTTTGAAAAAACTCCTTTGGGTCAGCTAGGTGGCACAGTGAATTGAGCACTGGCCCTGGAGTCAGGAGGGTCTGAGTTCAAATCCAGCCTCAGACACAACACTAGCCGTGTGACCTTGAGCAAGTCACTCAACCCCATTTCCCTGCCTTCCCCCCTCCAAAGAAAAAAAGAACAAAACCCTTTTATAATCTGACCATAATCTCAGTCAATATTCTTCCTTTCTATACTCTATGGTCTGGGTAAACTGGCCTTCATGTTTCTCATATAAGACCCACATAAATATACTGTCTCCTTGCCTTTGCACCGGCTGTCTCCAACAATACCTGAGATGTATTACCTCTTATGCTCTACCTTGAAAATCTGTTGCTTTTTTCAAAACTCAACTCAAGTTCTACTCTACAGGAAGCTTTTTTTGATACCCCAGTGGCTAGTTCTCAACTTCCCTAATCCATTTTATATTTATTTTGTATTTCCTCAGTATATACTTATGGTACAAATTGTCTGCCTTCATAGAATATAGACTCACTGAGGGTAGGAACTGTTCCATTTTGTTTTGTATCTGCCTGACTTTATTAAGCAAATGCTTAATAAATATTTGTTGATTTATTGACTGCACTCTGCTGGCATAGCCTTCAAAAAGGCAGCATTACCTCCATGCTACAAACCACACATAATAAGGCACTGGATTAAGACTTTAATCAGGCTGCACACACACATACACACACACACACACACACTCTTTCTCTCTGCCTCTCTCTGTCCCTCCTTCCCTCTCTCCTCCTCTCACTCTCCCCCCCCCCCCACCTTTCCTCTCTTCCTCTTTCTTTACATGTAAGCAAAATGGAGTTTTGAATTGTGGGATTGGGACAGAGGTAAAAGCAAAAATGGCAAAAAGTTAAGGCCTGGCATTTTCTCAATCCTTCTACCCTGTTCAATTATCATTTCATCTCTCTTTCACTAACAGATCTCTTGAAAGTATAATCAGATGGGGCAGCTAGGTGGCAAGTAGATAAATCACTGGCCCTGGAATCTGGAGGACTTAAACTCAAATGTGACCTCAGACACTTATTAGCTGTGTGATCCCAGACAAGTCACTTAACTATAATTGCCTAAAAAAAGGAAGGAAAAGAAAAGGAAATGTTATCAGACCTAATTGCATCATCTTCCTTATTACTTATTTACACAACCTACCTTCCTGTAGGATCTAGGGCAGCTAACTGGTACAGGGCCTAGAGTTAGGAATAACTGAATTCAAAGCTGGTCTCACCCTGGGCAAGTTACTTAACCTCTGTTTGCCTCACTTTCATCTGTAACATGAGGGTAATGATAGTGACTACCTCCAAGGGTAATTGTGAGAATTAAATAAAATAATAATTGTAAAGTGCTTTTAACACAGTGCCTGGCAAATAGCAAGTGCTATAAATGTTAGCTAGGAGCTATTATCTAACTTTTATTGTTCTCACTGAACTCTGAAATTTTTTTCTCAAAAAACATCAATTCTCTCATCTGTTTTATAGTGATGTTTTCCGACTTTTCCACAAGAATTTTTGATGCTTATGGGGTACTCATTTTTTGTGACCAAATTCCTCATTTCCTTCATTTGCCAGTACCTTCTCCTTGTTTCCTACTATACATCTCTAATCATTGCTTCTATGACTCTTTCAGTGACCTTTCTCAACTCCTTAAATGTAGTTGTTCCCCATGATTCCTTCTCTCTTGACTCTCCCCTTTGGCAATTTTCTTCATTCCCATAGCTTCAACTATCACTTTCTGAAAATGATTCCCAAATCTATTATCTTCAACCTGAGCTTTTTTCTCATTTCCATACCCATCTCTTGACCACCTGGATGACCCTGTCTTTCTGTATATCCTTCTGGTAACTCATTTTCACCATGTCCAAAATCAAACTTGCAAAATTTGCCCCCGAAATAATGCCACTTCTAACTTCACTGTTTCTATCAGTAGTGCCACTGTTTACCCAGTAATCAATCTTATTTGCAATTTTAGTGTTATGTGTCATATAGTTTGACTAGAATGCAAAATGTGTAAGAGATGTATCCCCTCAGTAGCATCCACAATGTACTTGTTCCTGTTCTGCTCCCAGGGTATTGAGTTTTCCCCAAAAAAGTTGTGAAATCACACTTTAACTTAACTATAAATTTATGCTACATAATACCTTAGCTATATCGTATTATCTGCTGCTCAAGGCCATTCTATACTATTATACTATACACACACACACACACACACACACACACACACACACACACAGAGTTCTTGGCTACTATATTAATTCCCCAGGTCATTTTTCTTTATTAGTTAAATTTTGTGTTTATTTTTAGTTTATATCATTCATTTCCACAACATTTCGAGTTCCAATTTTCTCCCCATCTTCCCCCTACCCACCACCTCAAAACAGCAATCCCGCTATATACCCCCTCCCCCAATGTGCTCTCTCCTATATCCTCCTCTACCCCCCTCCAACCTTCCAGTAGGGCAAGATGGATCTCCATACACCAGTGCCTGTATATCTTATTTCCCAGTTGCATGTAAAAATAATAATTATTATTATTATATATGTATATGTGTATATATGTGTGTATACATATATATATATATATTAAATATTTGATTTTAAAACTTTGGATTCCAGATTCTTTCCCTTCCTACCTCATCACCCACCCTTACTGGGAAGGTAAGTAATTCAATATAGGTTGTACATGTGTAGCTACACAAAATGTTTCCATCGTGGGTATATTTTATAAGAATGAATATATTTCCCTCCATCCTATCCTGTGCCCCATTTGTTCTGTTCTCTGCTTTGACCCTGACCCTTTTCTAAAGTGTGTGCTTCCAACTTCCCTCCCCCCCAACCTGCCCTCCCCTCCATCATCCCCCATCTTATCCCTTTCCCCCCTACTCTCCTGTAGGGCGAGATACCCAATTTAGTGTATATGTCATTCCCTTTCTAAGCCAAATTCAATGAGAATAAGGTTAGCCCATTCCCTTTTGCCTTCCTGTTCTTCCCCTTCATTGTAACAGTTTTCCCTTGTCTCTTCTATGTGAGATAATTTACCTCATTTTGATTCTCCCCATCTCCTCTCATCATATTCTTCTCTCACCTCTCAATTTCAGCTTTTAAGTATCATTCCTTCCTATTCAACTGGTCCTGTGCCCTCTGTCTATGTGTACCTGTACACATAGATAGACACATTCAGTATTCATATACCCATATACCCTCCTATATAGACATATGTATGTATGTATACATATATATGTATATATGTGTGTATACCTTTATATTCCCTTCAATTATTTTGATACTGAGAGTTTTATAAGTAACAATTATTGTTTTTCCATGTAAGAATGTAACTTTGTAACTGATGACTTTGATAAGTTCTTTATGATTTCTTTTCCCTGTTTACCTTCTCATGCTTCTCTTGCTTCTTGTATCAGAATGTCAAATTTTCTATTCAGCTGTTTTTTTTTTTCATCAAGAATGCTTGAAAGTCCTCTGTTCCATTGAATTACCATATTTTCCCCTGAAATATGATACTCAGTTTTTCTGACTAGGTGATTCTTGGTTTTAATCCCACCTCCTTTGACTTCCAGAATATCCTATTCCAAGACCTTCGATCCCTCAGTGTAGAAGCTGCCAGATCCTGTGTTATCCTGATTGTATTTCCACAATATTCAAATTGTTTCTTCTTGACTGCTTGTAACATTTTCTCCTTGATCTGGGAACTCTGGAACCTGGCTGTAATATTCAAAGAGTTTTCTTTTGGGGATCTTTGTCAGGAGGTGATCAGTGGATTCTTTCAACCTCTATTTTGCCCTCTGGTTCTAAAACAGAGCAATTTTCCTTGAGAATTTCTTGAAGGATGATTTCTAGGTTCTTTTTTTGATCATGGCTTTCCGGTAGTCTGATAATTTTTAAATTATCTCTCCTGGATCTATTTTCCAGGTCAGTGCTTTTTTCAATGAGATATTTCATATTGCCTTCTATTTTTTCATTTGTTTGGATCTGTTTAATAGTATCTTGATTTCTCATAAAGTCACTAGCTTCCATTTGCTTCAATCTAATTCTGAAGGAATTATTCTCTTCAGTGAGCTTTTGAGATTTTTTTTCCATCTGGCAAATTCAATTTTTTAAGGCGTTCTTCTCCTCATTGGCTTTTTGAGTCTCTTTTGCCATTTGAGTTAGTCTATTTTTAAAAGTATTTTCTTCAGTCAGGTTGTTGACTCTCATTTCATTATTTTCTTGCATCATTCTCATTTCTCTTCCCAATTTTTCCTCCATTTCTCTTATTTGGTTTTCAAAATCCTTCTTAAGCTCCTCTATGGCCTTGTAACCAGTTCATATTTTTCTTGGAAGCTTTTGGTATAGGAGTTCTGACTTTGTTGTCTTCCTCCTATTCCATGCTTTGATCCTTTTTGTCCCCAAAAAAGGAGTCCAAAGTCAGATTGCTTTGCTTCCTTTGCTTTCTCATGTTGCCATTCAGTTACTTGACTTTTGAGCTTTTTGCCACAGTAGAACTCTGCTTCCAGAGAGGAGAGCTTTGTTCTAAATTGCTGGGATTTTCTCAGCTGCCAGAGCTATTAGTTGGGTGCCTTCTCAGAAGCCTCCACAGGCTCTGGCAAACTGGTCATGCACCCCTAGGTCCTCCACCCTAGATAGCGATCCAAATCCAAGCAGTTTAAAGCAAATGCGATTACCCCTGAGACTGGTTGCTTGGTCCCCCTACAGTCTGCAGGCCAAGATTCCTGCTCTAAAGCAGCAACAAGGTGGGCGGCTGCACAGGTTGGCACCTCAGCCACTTCTCCCCCCAGGGTCAAAGTTTGGACCTCACTCCCGAACTCCCTGTTCCCATAAAGTCTACACTGACCTCTCACTTCGTCTTTGGCATCTATGGGTTGATAATTCTGGAAACCGCCACAGCTGCTGGTGATCTACTCTCCAGATGTCAGCTCCAGTCATGGCTGGTCGTGGCAGCCCGGGGACTAAAACCACAGACTCATATGGGCCAGGGCTCTGCTCCCAGCGTGCTGCGATCGACCCTTCCTGCTGGTCTGCTGGACTGTCTTCAGCGGTAGGTTTGTTTCTGTCACTTTGTGGGTTCTGTAGCCCTAAAATTTGTTTAGAGTCATTTTGATAGGTATTTGAGTTGGTTATGGGGGGAGTGCAGGGAGTCTTCCTGCTTCTCTGATGCCATCTAGACTCCACCCCACCCAGCTCATTTTTCACACAAACTATTCCAGACTTTTCCCTTTTCTCAAGCCTCTCAGTCTCTCTAAACTTCCACTCCCCAAAACAAACAAATGACTTAGCTTGCTACTAAACTGAGAAGATTGAAGCCTCCAACAGGATTTCTTCAGGTTTCCTGTACTCTTCCTTAAAACTTCGTTACTGATTTTTCCTTTCCTCCTGTCTAAGGAAAAGGTAGCTCTTCTCCTTACTAAGGCTAATATTCTCTTTTTGTTTTCTTTATCTCATTCCCACCTCCCATATAACTTTACCCCAACAATCAGTTATCTCTTTACTCTCTCATACATGTTGAACTACTTTGTCATCACTGGCTCCTTTCAATATAACTGTAAATACTATCAGATATTCCCAGTCCTCTAAAATCTCTCCTTGATTTTTTCTGTTATATCTAGGTACCTATATATGTAGCTTTCTTTTCCCATTCAGGGCCAGCCAGACTTATAAAAAGTATTTTATACCTGATAGTTTCATTTCTTTAATCCCTGTAACCTGTCTTCCATTCTCACTCTTGTAGTTTTAGTATAACTAAAAGTTTTTAAAACTATACGTTTCAGAGGTCACCAGTTACATGTTTATGATCAAGAACAATGACCCTTCCTCAGCCCTCATCTTTAATGACCTCTCTATAATATTTGATGCTATTGACCACCCCTTCTTCCTGGATAATCTCTCCTTCCTTGACTTTCCACATTAATCTCTTAATTTTCCTTTAACTGATTCTTTATTGACTCTTATGTTGGCTTTCCTTCCCAACCTGTTAAATTGAGAATCCCCAAGGTTCCTAGTCCTTTTTATTTTTTCCTTTAACCACAGTCACTTCCATGACTTCAATTTTAACTCTGCCCATAACAATCATATATATCTGTTTTTGGCCTTGACCTCCCAAAATGCAGGCCCTTTTTACCAACTACTTGACAGCTCCATCTTGAATACTTTCCATAATTTCATATCCAGCATATCAATAGCTCACTTTTTTATATTTCTCCCAAAATCTTTCACTTTCTAATATATACATTTCTGTAAGTGTCATTCCGATCACCCAATCTCCCATGTTTAAATTCTTGGTCTTATTTCTGAGTCTTCCTTTTCTCTCAGTTTCTCCATATAAGTGACTACTATCAATTCTACTTCATCAATATTCTTGTTTATTTTTGGTGTTCTCTCTGTTATTACACAGGCACAGGTTCTCATTACAACCTGCTCATTTCACTGCTAGATTAATCTAATTTTCCATAAGTCTGTCATATCACTGCTTTGTCCAAAGTTCTTGAATGATTCTTGCTGTCTTTCAAATAAAATACAAAGGTCTTTCTGACATTCTAGCCTCTGCATATGGTACCACCCTGCCTCTCCAGCTTTTGTAATATATCTCATGTATGTGTGTGTGCGTGGTGTATATCTCCTAGGCTTCGCATTCATTATTCCCCTTTCCCATTTTCCAGTTCTTATAACTTTACTTGTGTTGTCCTTGTGCCTGGATTGTAATCTCTTTTCACCTCCAGCTATTCAAATTGAACCTGTCCTTGAAAGCCCCAATCATATGTCCCCTTTTTCTTGAAGCCCTCTTGCCATAAGGTAATATTGTCACCATTTCTTATTCTGTATCTTTAATAACAATATTTATTGTTTTGTTTTGTATTATAGTTATTTTTGCATATGTCAGTATTCCCCTATTATGTTTTACAGAGGAAGTCATCTTATTATTTGTTATTCCCACACAATGGCAGTAATAATGTATTGAATCAAATTGTTGAACTGACAAATAAAACAACTTAGTTTTTCAAGTAATTTTTATTTTGTTCTCTCTTTTTCCCCTTTAGTGGTGATGAGTTTCTCAATTTTCTGCTGAAATTAAACAAACAGTGTAGTCATTTATCTACAGCAGTGCAGAACATAATTAACCAGTTACCAGTAAATTTTCATAAGGTAATCAGCAATAGATTTCATTAAATGAAAACAAATGGTCAACATTATTTAAAATAACTTAATTATAAATGAAAAAACAGTGATTTGATGAAGTTATGTATATCCCTATTATATGAGATATGCTCAGTAACCTGCTAAAATTTCATATTCTGTTCCTACTAACCAACTTAAAATACCCATATGTTCCAACTTTTAAAAAAGATAATTACCTAGACTAAATTTTAAACAAAATGATTGAGTAAAACTTTTTTTTCCTGATTGAGAATTTAATTGTTTAAAACAAAGTCCAAGTGAAAGTTGAAACAAAACATTGAGTTTAGTATTACAAACAATCTTTCATTAGAAATTTTGAAAAAAAAACTATATTTAGAAATTATCACAATTTTAAAATAGGAAACCATTTAGTGGAAACCTGTGACAGTGAATATCTTATAGTTTGTCTATTCATTGGTTCCATCAGTTTTTGTTTGCAATTTAAAATGTGGCTTCTCTAGGATATTTATGTAATAAATATTTTTTACATAACTACATGTAAAAAATTAGTTATTTTTTTGTTTTCATAAGATGGTTTGATGAAAATATGCATCTCTATATAGATGTGCTTTATATGCCTACACATAATATGAACATATTAAATTCTAAAAGCTACTTTAATTGTGTATTTGAAAGTTAATTTCATTTTCTATGCTTGAAAGTTTCATTGTCACTGTTCGTTATGAACAAAATAACTGTCTTTGTGACACTGGACTAGTCACCTGTCCTCTCAGTGTTCTAGACCAATAGTGTCAAACTCAAATATGCTGTATCCCTAAAGGCTATATATTGACTTAGAAAACCAGAAAATAACATTATCTATGTTTTGTTGTATTTTTATTTATTTTGTAAAGCATTTCCCAGTTACATTTTAATCTGATTCAGATAGCACTGTTTTGCAGAGTTTGGTAGTCTGTCCTAGACAGCTCTCTAAGATTAAGTTGCAAAGAAGGTACTGGCCAATACTTATGGAGAGTCTTCATCCGGCAGTTCCCTATATCAGTGAAATCACAGGGCTAGTTCATCCTTACTCCTAAAATATGTATTGTTTATTTTAAGAAATGTGTTTATTTATACGTGTATAGTTGGCAGCAATTGTTTTCCATTCTCTAAAATATACATTTTGGCCATCTTAACAGATAGTACTAGAATGGGGATCCTCCCAAAGGTATACATCGGTTTGTGAAAATTTGGTTTGTAGTGTTGAAGATCTGGGTGAAGAAGTCTGTAAACTAAAAGACTTAATCCAGAAGGTATGTATTTGCTTTGTAAAATGACAGTTTAGATTGCCCCGAGTACAAGTGTATGTGTTTTTTGCTTTAAGAAAAATGGATATATGAAAATTTAGTTTTTTGGAAAAGAACAAATTGAGTAAATGACAATCTGTATCATTAAAGAATTTTTCCCTTAGCTCATTATAAGGATAAACCATCAACTTTTTAATGATTCTTATATAAATTTGATACACATAAACATTTTAGGAGTACATTTGTTGAATAAAGTAAAATATACCTTTATTTCATATAAGACAAAAATAATCTAAGGTAACTTTTAATATAGGTTCCAAAAAGTTAATTGCCCTAAAGTATTTGCTAACCCACAGCAACTCCAAAACACTTTATCACTTCTTAGTTTGCAGTCAACCCAAATCAGTCAGTCAGCAAGCCTTTATTAAAGTGCTTACTGTGTGCCAGGTGCTGTGCTAAGCCCCAGGGATAAAAACGCAAGCAGAAAGACAATTTTCCTTGAAGGACCTTCCATTCTAATGGGGGAAGCCAACCCCATAAGAGGAAGCAAAACAGAGAGGGAAATAAGGTACCAAATGCAGAGGCGTAGTGGAGAAAATCTAGGGTGCATCCTGGAAAGGAATGAGGCCCTGGCACCTTCCTTAAATGAAGTATATGATAGGATCCATCCAGTCAGAGAGAAAGGCTGCTGGATGAAAGTTACTTCTAATGTGTGAATTTCAGTGCTTTTAAGTGAATTTTCAGTGAATTTAAGCATTCAGGAAAATGTTTCTGCTGTGTGGTAGAGAAATTCCAAAGTGCAACTTAGGGAGCAAAATAATGATACATAGTAATACCTCGATGCATATGTCATCTCATTCATGTAGTTACTTCCTCTTATAAGGAATATTTAAATCCATTCACACCATCTCCTTTTTTGTGACTCTTGTTCTTGTCATCCTATAAATTCTTTACAATCCATTCACTAGTTAAAGAACCTTTGTCTAGATCTTTTGATATAGGAAAGGTATAGAAAGGCTTTCCTTAGATTATCTCTTGCACTTGTTACATAATTAGTTCACCTCATTTTCAAGTCATAGATCTCTCTGAGGGCATCCTGTATTTCACTTCCGTATTTCCCCAACTCCTCAACAATAGTATGTTTCATCCTCATTCCCTCTAGTTTGCCCTTTGGGTGACCCTCATCATGAATTCTTCTGAGATTGTTCCTCCATGATTGCCATACACCATCACAGGGAGAATTTTGATGTTATGAGCCTCCATTTCAGGGAGCAGCAGCTCGAGGTCATTAAAAGCACTGTCCAGTTTTCCAAACACAACACAGCCCTTTTTCTTTTTCCTGTTCAGTTCTGGGACTAGTTCATAACCACATTGTTGGCATAAGATATATGTACTTATGGACTATGAGTTGTGTATCTGTTTACCTATCATAGTTTAGGAAACATTCACTCACATTCGTCCATTTCTTTTTTTTCCTATATGATTGTGAGATTTTTTTTTTTGAATAATAAGTAATCTCATTTAGAAGGCTATAATTTTCTGGAGCTTAATCTATACAGTATAATGTCCTGAAAACTGGAGCATCTGATGGAACTCACCATCTATAGAAAACCTCTCTTCTACTTGAACTGAGAATTGTATATTATTTGTGAAAGTGGGCAGCCATCTTTGGGAGAATCTATCTGTTTATTTTATACCATCTTTGGTAAACAGGTGATCATCAAATTTACCTCTGCTGTTACTTCTTTTGAGGAATTTTATATTTAACATCAGAGCTACTCTCAAACAATTGACAAAAATGAAATGAATACACGATTCTATTATGCTTATTCTTTGTTAACCATAAAAACAGATTCAATTTAGTAGAGCAAAATACCACTTTATCGAGATTAATTAAAAGAAGTAACAACAGATGACATGTATGAGAGATATTTTGTTGGTAAAGTGGCATTTTGCTCTACCAAATCAAATGCATTTTTATAGTGAACAAATAATGAGCACAATAGAATCATACTCACTTCACCTGTCAGGCATGTGAGTGTAATTATGTTCTGCTTTGGAATATTGTTTGCAAAAGTTTGCCCATTATCTTCCCACACTATCATCAGTTGGTCCTCAGAACCCTCCTAGGTATTATAGAGAGGGAGAACTAGGCCTGTGTGTTGGTGGTTATTGATATATTCTTGGTCACTCTTTTTTGGTTATTTGGAGATTTTTAAAGCTTCTTTCCTATGTCTTGAGAATTGATTTCATAAACTTATTTGGATCACCGCTAGCACAGATTTCTTTTTATACATTTGTTAATCCAGCTACCCATCTTATCTTTTATTTTTTCCCTCAGTGCCATATCTCTTTTCTTATACTTGAAATCCAAGTCTTTTAAGTTGAGTTCAAATATAATGGAACCATTGTATTGCTAATAAAGGGTTTGTTTTAAGAATCTTTACAGATATTTTAAATTTTTCATCAGTTTCTTGCCCTTCTAATTTCATCCTTAAATGTACTCAAATTGATTCTGCTTTTTGAGTCTCTTAACAAGCTTCCTATAAACTTGTTTTTCCTTTGACTGTTTCTGTTTTATAAGATGACTCTGCTCATTATCTTCCACCATGCTCCATAAGATTTTGACAAACAAGTTTATATTCTACACTAGTATTACCCATGTCTTCTATCTTTCTTCTCCTGGCAAGAAGGTCACATTGAGTTGGGTTCTAATCTTTTTTGATCTCCTTTCTGGAGCAATTGCTTTATATACTTTAAGCTTCTTTGGGAAATGACAATATCTGTTGATTTAAAAAAAAAAATAGGTTAGATTGGAGTTGCCTGAATTGAATGCCATATCTACTTATTTTTAATTCTTTTTTAAATTTTATGTTAACTTATTGTTTGCATAGAACAATGTCAGAATCAGACTATGCATAGACAGATGATGTAAAAATTACTCCTACATCTGTAACCAGTCATTTCTTGTGTATTAGAATGCAATTACTTTAATTTGGGGGAAGTATTATTTGGTGTTCATTATGCCTGATTTAGACAGTATTCTTTATTAGAGTTTTTTTGTTTTTATTAGAGTTTATTTATTAAGACAGTATTCATTATTAGAGGCAAGAAGCTGTTGCATAGTGTACAAATTTCTAGCCTCTCATTTCTTTCTGCATATTTTCCAATATAATTTTCACTGTCATACCCTATGCTCACCTTTGCATTTACATCACCAAGCATTAAAGTACATGTCAATTTAATTTAGATTGTCTTATTATAACCTTCATAGAATTTCTCTACCTCCTCATCACCTACAAGCTTTTCCCCATAAGTTAGTTCTCTTCATGATGGTTTGGGGTGACAAAGTTTGTCTGTTTCATAAATATTCATCTTGAGCACTGCAGAATAAAACATCTAACTATCCCACAAAATGATGCTTCTTTCTGCTTTTAGAAACAACCAATTCCACTGACTCCTTTTTTTTCCTCTTTGAGGGATCACAATCTATTTTCTAATTAGCTCTAACTTTCTCTTATTTAATTTATAGCACTAATCTTAATAATGGCTAGCATTTGTAGACCATTTTAATGTTTACAGAGGATTTAAAATATGTTATCTCATTTTGTCTTCACAAAACCTGGAGAATTAGGTGGTATTCTTAGCAAGTATCTAAATATTGCTGTGATTGAGGTCCTCCTTTTTCATTGGACAAATATCTCACATTTATAGTACCAGCAGCAGTTAGTATCTATAAAAGATTCAGAAATCATGATTCATAGAACCCATTGTCTACTTTCCTATCACTTTTTTATCTTCATAGCAGAAGTAAAAGAGTTCCCATATAAAACTGAAGGCTACTTTGTATTTTTCTCTAATTCCTGAATTTTATGGATTCGTTATAATAAGCTTATCCAAACTTGGGGTAGGCCTGTCCTCCAAATTAGATATTTATCTCTTATTAATCTGTTCTCAAGACCTTACCAAAAGTTTTCCAGCATAGTAAAACCTGATAAAGCAAGCACTGCACTGACATAGATTTTGAAAACTCAAGTTTACCTCAGTACTTGAGAAAGATTTGGAAGTAGGACCCTATAAGCATGCATATTAATAACTTCTCTATGTAAGTAAATGCCAATAAATTTTGTGCAAAACAACTCTTCTCAAAAAAAAAAAAAGACTAGTAGATCCATATGCTACAAATTCCATACAAAAACTTTACTTTCCTAGGAAGCAGAGACAGGGAACACCTTAAGAGAGGAAATATCTTCCATTTATTCATGGACAGAGCTTAAGCTTGATGTCACCATAAATCAAGATTTATAGAACTAGTCACACCACGTCAGGTACATAGAAGCAAAGGAGAATAGCTTCTAGAGTTGCAATTATTTTAAAGCTCTATTTTTCATACTTGGGGTCTAAAAAAAATTTAGAGTGATTAGTAGAACCTGTTCATGTAAACCACTAAACACCTGATTAGTGGTGTCATTTTTTAATTGTAAACTATATATAGATCATAGAACTAAAGGTGGAAGGGGCCTCAGAGACCATATGTGTATGTAACCACCATCTTTTGATTCTTAAATCTCTTTAAGTTCATATACTCCGTACTTCCTTTTCTGTAATATCGACTTCAAGTAATTGCCATGAAAAGATCAAAATTGTAGAGCTCCTAATTTATTTGGCAGCAGCCCCTCCAAATGAAATGAAAGCCGATTTTTTTTCCCTCTTGGAGGATTTTGACTCTTTGGAGTGAGGAGAATGTGATTAGTAGATGAAAAGCATTTTGAACCATTACTTAAGAAACTAAGACTCTAAAACACAGCAATTATAATACAATCAGGGCCTTTAATTTTTAATTAAATTTAAATTAAATAATCAGGGCCTTTAATTAAAATTCTGAGTCACTCTTAGAAATATTCTGCTTGCCCTGGTTTGGTCAGGGTCCTATTTTTTTTTTTCATAAAGTCTGATTTTAATACATTTATGTTCATGAAATGAGCACATATATTGTGGATTTGTATGATACCAGGGGGGTAAAAACATTTAAAGTAAATTAAAGAGCCAATCTCTTGGGTCATTGCCTAGAAGCATATCTGTCCCTTTCTCAAAACAAGTAGTCATGATGAATTTTGATTTGGTGGACTGTTCCACTGTTCCTGTTATAGTGCAAAAGATACTAATAATGACTAGTGAATACTTTTTTTCAGGAAGGCATGAGTTATCAGAGATAAGTGTACAGAGGACAAAGAAAGAGGGTAGGGGAGAGGTCAAGGCTAAACTTTAACACCACATCACTCACTTTCAAACCAACACAATGACAAGCTCTTGTCAGAAAGGGTCATTTTAAGTAATTGGTTAGTAAAAGGAATGACCATCCCAGGATTCAGTAAATGGAGCATCAGTGTCAAAAAGGAATCTGTTACTGAATGAAGCCATGTGGAAGTTAAGCTAAGAATATAGTATTAATGAGATTGGCATTGAAGTCCTTTATTCAACCGTAGCTTAAAATTAATTTTGCAGACTTCTTTCCTTAAATATTTACATTGTAGATTTTAGAACTAGTTATTTCTGCTAAGTTGAAAGTATTTATAGCACCAATCCAGCACAGGATGTTTCCAGGAAATATCACTCTATAAAAATGCCTGAATATTTTTTGTCTTTTAAAGATCTTTAATTTTATATTTTGTTTGTTAATGTGGGATCCTCAAGATGGAATTTGTTTGAGGGGGTTTGTCAAAGTTGGGCAAAATAAATTTTTTCCAAAGAGGTGTTAAAGCAGCCATTACAGGGCTTAGATATATAATTTCAATAACTCTGGGATAAATTTCAGAGTACAAATTTTCTGTAGGAATATTTTATGATTATATATTGTTCTGTATATCATTGACATTTTAATTCAAGGAAATAATAAGAACAAAATAGTGTCTATCAGCATTTCTAATAGGTAACTTTTTCAAGCCATACCTTAGGATACATTTATGTATACAATTATTTGTCTCTAATGTAATACTGATGCATTTTTATAATGGGATATTATTAAAAGTTAGTCATTTTAGAAGGTTTTTAAAGGAATTTATCTTCATTTGAAGTCTTCCTTAATTAATAGTAGCAAAGCTTTCCTTGTTATTTGTATTTATGTAGAAGACTTGCCACTTTTAGTCAAATAAGAAACAAAAAACAACAGCACCTTTTGAAGAAGCCTTTGAGGTAGATAAGCTGTACTCAACCTTGGGGTATCTAATATCAAATGTCTTGTTTTAAAAATTTCTGTATTTTAGTCCACCAATTTCTGTTTCTTTTCTCATATCAAATATTAGTTGCAAAATGACCGGAAAAATGATCCCTGTCGTGTGCTGCCTATGGAAGCATATTCTACCTGGAATAGCAGATTTTTGAAGAGGGCAACATTTACAGTATGTGGATTTGGGTTTCTGCTCTTCATTTTCAAGCTAACTTTCCAGAAAAGCTGATGTTGATTCTTATTTTGAGCAATGTGTGTAGTCAAGCCTTTGGAAGAGAGTTGAAAACTACCATTTATGTTGTTCTGTATTCTCAAATGCTTTCTAGAAACATTTTGGAAACAAGGTTGCTCATGTTTCTTTACAGATTTTTTTTCTGTCAGATTTATAAATCTAATTTGTTAATTTTGATCAAGATATAAAAGGTAATTCTGCAATTTAAAAAAAAATATTCATTTGAATATCTTATATAACTACTGATTACCTTCAAATAAAGTTTTACCTAGTTGGTCTTTGATCTGGCATATTAATGTGTGTGTGTTGCACAGCAATGAAAGACTAAGCCCATGTGGAATACATTTTTTCCCTGTAATTTGGAAAATATTCTCTAAGGTGTTTATGTTGATATATCTCAGAGAAATATAAAAGTGCTTTCTCTTAGTCTATAATTTGTCTTTCCATTTGTAATACTTTGCTTTGGAATTTTATATTGGGCCTTAACACAAAATGTTCCCATTTGTAAAATTTGCAAAATATAATGGTTTTGAAGTGCTATAACCAGTGTTAGCAAAAGTACTAGCCAAATGTAATATTTTTAGAATTATGAAATGAAACACAGGAAAATATAAAAGTTTTTTAAAATTAGGTAATTAAGTAATAGCTAGTAAAATAGTAATTTTTGCCAAAGTGTAAATTTGATTAGCTGATTTTATGCTTAATAAGGTTTTTTTTAAGGTGTTACTATTATATTTCTCTTGTTTTCAAGAGAAATTACTATATTTCAGTTTGTTGAAAAGTAATACAGTATCCATTTTGGTTTCCTTCCTATTCAAGACTAGAGATAGGGAGAGGAGATATGGGCAAACAAAAAGGAAAAAGAAAAGGACTAACTTAACAGTGAATATAGGAGTTAATTTTCTTTCCTTGGCTGAGTGCCATGCTTACAGCAGATGTGGTTGATCTGCAACTGCTTGAAAGGTAAACAAGAGAGGGGAAGAAATTGTAGCAAGGAATAAGAGTGTGAGAAGATATGATGAGTAGTGATTTCTGTCTGTCAGTTCTACAGAAACAATAGAGCCAGATTAATCATTCTATTTCTGAGAACGTGTTCAACCATGTGAAAGCAAATGATCACACCATGAATCAGCGTCTGAGATGAGCTTTTAACAGTTTCTCATTTGCTCTTTAGCAAAATTAAGTACATCTTCCTCTTAAACTGAAATAGACTTCAATGGCTTGGAAAATAGATTGGACTTAAGATAGAAAAACAAAATTTAGACTAAAAACGTCATCATTCATTAATTGCAGATAGGATTTAGAGCTGGGAGAAGCCTTTTAGATCATTTAATACTACTCCCTCATTTTTTCAGAGGAAAAATCTGATCCACAGAAGCATTAAATGACATGCCCAAGGTATCACAGTTGGGCTTTGTAGCAGAGCCAAAGAAAATCCAGGTTCTCTGGTTCCATATCCATAGTTCTTTTCTCTACGACAGTCCTATTACTTAAGGGGATATTACTTAATCTTAAGTGTACACAGATACAGGGTATAGTTTTTTTTTTCAATTTTAAGAATAAGTATAAGAGGATTAATAAAAAACAAGTTTTCCTATTACTCAGAATAATTTTCCTTTTTCAGTATCCATAAGATACAATAGATCTGTCTTATAGATATCTCTTTTACTACCTACATTCTTCTTATGGTTTAAAAAAATTAAACTAAAATAGCATGAACTTAATTATTACAACTATTTGAAAATGTGTGGATATTAACAAAGATCAGAAAACTACTTGGAGAAATGCAAATAGTTAAGTTTATTAGGTTTCTCACACACACCAATAGTGCTTATGTTTATAATTTAAAACAAAGAAAAATAAAACTGCAGTTCTGTTTTAAGATAAGCAAGAACTGTGGTAATTTGCTTTACAAAAATGTATTCACCATAAGGCAGTTTTAGATAAGGATCTCTACTTAAGATGCTTAATCTCTGCTTAAAAACATTTCAGGAACATAATTATCCCAGTAAATAAGAAACACTTGTGTATTTTAAGCATCAACAAAAATTAGAGTAAAATCTTACTGACACATCTAATGCTACATTCAATATCAATATAGAACAGGGATTGAGCTGAAATTTAATTTTTCTTTAATGTATTATTTATTCATAGGCCAAGATAAATTAATAATGTTAAGAAAACTTCAGGATAATAATGCTTCTGAAGTGATTGTGAAGTCTTTTCTCAAATATCTATGTTAAATTAGATAAGACAATAATTACACTAGCTACTGCCTCCCTTCTGGCTCTGTGATTATCTGATCTGATTAAAACACTTAAGAAAAAAGTCTCATTTCATTTCAAAGCATCTACAAGCTTAAAAATTATTTACTACATATCAGTTGTTATAAGTTTATTAGAACATGGCCCTTTAAGCCCTATCCAATGCAGAGATTTTAGTGAATTTTATCAGTCTAGTTTAAGTTAGTTTTATGTACTTGAAAGAAATAAAACCTAATGTTTTTTTGACAGTATTCAATAATACATACTTTTAAGTCTTTGCTTGTTATCTTTGATTAGAGAAATGTTGATGTACTTTCTGAACTACCTTATCTATAAGGTGGAGGGCTTATAGCATCATATGTACTTTGGCTTTTAATAAGTGTCTTGATAAAAAAAATAGTTCAGCAGCTTGCGAAAAATATTACCATGCCACTATCACTAGAAATAGGACAGCTTGTGTGTTCTGAGCCACTTAAAAAGCTTACCTGACACACCTCTTAGCTTCCTTTTTCATCACTAGTGACTGACTTCCTTAATAAGTTACATCTATTAGAAACTAATATTTTCTCAAAAATTAATAATTTCTAACCATAAACAATTTTTTCCTTTTTAAGTCTTTCTCAGTACATAAAAAGTTTTCTCTTTTGACTTTCTCAAAACCCTTAATCCCTGTCATCATCTTCTTGCATCTTCCCCTCCCCCCCACCTTAATCCTGGATTGTTCTTTCTAGCATGCTTTGTTATGTATCCACCCCAAAGCAGCCTAATAACACTAGTCCCTTCCTCAAATGGATCACTGGAAGGGAAAGTTGGCTTAGAAGCTGGTGATAGGAGGGTGATTAGTCAATTAGAGGACAGAATTTCCAAGAATATTTTGAACTGTGGAGACTTTATCAAAGAAAACTGTCCAGAGGCAAAAAAGGTATGTCTAGCTGATAGGGAACTTTTAAACAAAAGAGGTTAAAAAAATGAGAAGGGTTCTTATGACGGAAGGGCTTGGACATTAAATGCTTGCCTTCGAGTTGGCAATTCATATGGCCTTACAATTATCATGTATAGAGTGGACAACCTGAAATATATTTTAAATTAATAATTAAATTACTTTATGTAATTTGGCAAAATGTGTGGTTTTCCATGCCCTCAGATTTTGTCAGATTTCAATTCAGTAATTTGTGTAATATTATTTAAATTTGAATTTAATAAGAAAAATAACTCAAGAAGATAAGAGTCACAGAACTAGATAAATTATTTTGAGTATAAATTACTTGAGCTCCTTAGCACAGGATGACTTAAGACAATATAAAAGTTCCAGGAAGCTCCTGTGACCTGAGAAATAGGAGACTGTGCTGCAGAGAGTTCATTAACACCTGAACAAGGGATCAGAATTCATACAATCCACTGTGTTGTTGAAACCAGGTTTAGTCTTTTGGGGTTTCACAGATGAGCTACAACTCCAGGTATGTTGAGAAAAAGATAGCCTCTAGTAATCTGTGTAGCCTTATATCTCAACAAGGTGGAACTATTGAAAAGCAAGTATAGAGTTGCCATATTAGCTAAAGTATATAGCTTTGGGGACCTCTGAATGTGTTAATTCTGATTCCTCTACTCTTGCATATGCAATTAGTTTTAAAACTCACAACGAGTTAACATCAGGAACAATTATTCTATAAAGGGAAATGTAAATTATGGCAGAATGAAGCACAATATTTTAATGTAGTTAGTATATCTAAAACTAATCTAAAATATAATACCAGCTAGGTGGTGTAATGGATAGAGTATAAAACACTTAGCATCTGTTTGCCACAGTTTTCTCATAAGTAAAATAAGGATAATGATAGCAGCTACCTTGCAAGGTTGATGAGAGAATCAAATGAGGTAATATTTATAAAGAATTTAGCACAGTGCCTGGCACATAACACTATATAGATGATACTTATTGTTATTATTACTGGTTTCTGCTGTTTAAATTGAGATTATAGTCCTCATTTATATACATATCTAAAGAACAATAAAAGGCCAAGAAATAAATACTTGATTTCTTATGCGTGAAGTTTGGATTCAAGTATTAGTAAAGAAACACTGATTACTAATGATAATTCTAGTTAACTAGTGTTACTAGTAATACTTCTAGTTACTAATTGTACTTTGCATTCATAATTTAAACCAAAACTTTGTTATATAAGTTTTAATCCAATAGAAAAATATATCTAAAGTCACTCCTCCCAAGTTCCATAAAACTTTATTTGATAACTGATAACTCAGAAAATATAATACTTTAAGCAAATCAACAATAGAAACAAGATTCTCAAGGGGAGTTTTTACCTTTATATTTTTTAAAGTTTGGGTAATTTTTGTTTATATGTTCCCTTTCTAATTATTTCTGCATTTTAAAACACCTATTTACATACAAGCAAATTAATAGTATTACTTAGTTCAGCACCAGTTGGCTAATAAACATGGAAGATTTGATAAATAGCTAATAATTTTATTTTTAAGTTTATTTTACTTCCTTCTTTCCCCACCTCCCAACATTTGGATCTCAGCATGGCATTCAATCTAGTATATAGAATAAGCATTTGTTATAAAGTGTTTGAAAGAATATTCTTTAAAGCCAGTGTCTATATTATCAGACAATACTTATTTATCTGTAGCTATTGAGTTATTCTGTTAAAGTGCCTCTGTTAACTGGCACCAAGTAATAATAGCAGACATGTATGCTTTAAAATTTGCAAGGTGTTATATATGTACCTATATTTGCATATGTGTGTGTGTCTTTAAAAACATACTGAGCAGCTAATACTCAAAATTCCTTGATAGAATCCAGGGCTCAAAAGCTCCCTGGTGTCTGCACTCAGCTACCAAAATTCTGAAACTTTTGATAAAAGTAAGTTTCAGACATCTTCTTTTAGAGATTACATTCATAATTTTAAAGATTGGTTATTTCATCATTGTGTGTAGTCCCTACATGGAGAGAATATAGTCTCTCTACCTCTTAACAGATAAACTCTAGTTGTCCTTTGGTCCTAGTGCCAGGTCTACAGATGAGGCTCTCCATGATTACATAGAATTGTCTTTGGACAGTTCAAGACAAGGTCATACTTCGTGCCTCTCCTGATTGGCAGGACCTGTCAGTTGTACTCTCCTGTCAAACCTAATGAAGTTAAAAACACCACTACCTCAAAATAGAGAATAAACTCCTTGAGGACAGGAATTGTGATGTTTTCATGCGGCCTAGTATGTACAGTGCCAAATGTACATAATTAAATGTTTGCATCTCATTTAATTGGCATAGCCTTTGAAAACTCAGGGTACAATTATAGCTTAGTTCTATACATACATCATCTCATTTGATGCTTACAGCAATCCTGTCAGATGTCACTACCTTCATTTTACAGATATAAAAATAGTAATTTGCTCCTGGTCACACACCTGGTATAAGTGACAAAAATTGAATCCAGGTCTCTCCTGACCAAGTATTCTTTCTGTATCACCATACAGCTTCTTCTGGAGATGGAAACTGTATATTAAACCACCAAAAGGCAAGGATAATGAACAGGCACTTGGACAAAAATTATAATATTTTTTTTTGTTTGGGGGAAAAAGGGTGTTGGCTTGTGATAAAGTACAGGAACTAAAAGCCCTGTTTACCCCCAAACACTTCTAATTTCTTAAGAATTTCTTAAACTTTCCACTTTGCATCTCTGTGCTTCCAACTTGTAGAAACTGCAGTTTAAAACAATGAAGGGCAGGAATAGATATTGATTGAAAGAGTATTCTAGGTTTGTTTTAAAGATCTAGAAACAACTTGAGATTTGTTTTAATCCATACTATAAATCTGATTACTTCAACCTGATTTCTTTGCTCCATTTGGTTTCTGAGATTTCCCTTCTCTCTTCCCCAATTTATACTTAACCTATTAAACAAATTTTTTTTAAAAAAATAACTTCTTTTTCATGGGGTTTTGAAACTTTATACTTGGTGCTTGTCTAAAGATTGAGTAAAGGTTTTATTTAAAGATCTTGTAATTTTATTTCTCCTAGTAGGTTCATTTTGCTTGGCTATGTTGATACTGTTAGGTAGTCCTGATTATACATTAAAGATTTATGGTTGGTTCAAGTATATTTCTAGTTTAATTACCTTAGAGATCAACCAATACAAGTGTTCACTCCTGAGAGGCCCCTAGGCATCATGTATAAATTTCATAGACAGTCTGCTTGAAGCAAATGGAGATAGTAAGAGCAACATAGTGAATAATAAGTAAAACATAATTTAAAAAACTAATTCATTCAAAATGCCAATTATTATATATAGACTACTGGATAAACCGATGAAGGTCTTTAAGATCTGAAGATTTGTCCAAAAAAGTGGATTTTCAAGAATAATTGTTGAAATCTCATACTAAATTTATATAACATGTAATTTATATGATATAGTCAACAGAAAAGTAATGCTTTAAATAAGTTCCAGATGTCTGTTATTTTAATACTTTATCTTACATGCAAGTAAGAAAAATAATATAATCTTTTTCTACTACTTGATAAAGATACCTTATGTAATTGGGTTGACCATAAACACTGAATTTTTCACCATGTAGTGTTGACTTAAATTTGTTGAAATCTTTGTAGATAAATTATTATTCAAGTATGTTTTATAACATTTTCATTATGTATACTTTTCTACTCTTCACATATCAGACATTTTTGTTTAGTGTTTATATTAATTTTTGCAAGGAAAAATAATTACATCCATCATAGCATTTTCAGCTGCAGAGTTTGTCCAAAGCTCCACCACGCCCTTCTCTGTGAAACATTCTCACAAAACATTTTGTTTCTTTTCTGCTTACATCCTTAAACTGATAGCCCACAGATTGCTTTTGTAATAGAGAAAATGTGAACTTTCTCAAATTAGTACTTAATATTGCTGATAAACTCCATTAATGTAACATGAGCAATTATTCTTTGTCAATTTGTCCAAATCCCGCAATATCAGATTCTCAAGGTATTTTCATTATTTCATAATGCAAATTTGGATCAGTTTTTTCTTAAGTAAGCAACAAGCAGCACAGAACACAGAAGAATTGCGTTACCAAATGAAAAAATAGAAAACGGTTAAAGGGATAGAAAGTTTTTAAGAGAAGAAAAAGAAAAGTATGTGGGAAAATGTTTGGTTGAGTATAAAAGGGGGGAAAAGGTGAATAGAATTCTTTATTAAGAAAATGTGTTTGAATTTTATTTTCCCTCCCAAAAGAATAATGACTAGTAGAAATTTGGGGGTTTTTCTTGTGATACCTCTTTGACTGAAAATGATAATAAAAACCTGATTTTACAGGTGGGCAAGGAACTACACTTAAACAATATTCAAATGATTCAAAAGTAGATTTTCAAATAAGTAACAAATGTGTCATGTAGTACAGCATAAAATTTTTATTGGCATTTGAGATAAATGTATTACTCACCAGTGGATATGCCAGAAGAAAAATCTCCACCCTCTTTCCACCCCCACAGTGCTACAAATTATTATTTATTGAGCTGTGACAGAGTGCCTTGGAGTACAAAACACAGAAGTCATCATGGCTATCTCTAAGTTTAATGAATTTTTACTCATAACCAATAGTGGTTAGTTAGCATTATGGAATAAATGAGTGAATGGAAAAGCATTTATTAAACATTTACTGTGTGCCAAATATTTTTCTAAGCACTGGGGATACAAATGGCAATGGGAGAAGATCCTGTGCTCAAGGAGCTCACGCTCTAATGGGGGTGGGGTGAAGGAAAAGGGATTTTTGGTGACAGACTGGAGAAAGGAAGACAATGAAACTATTGAAAAGTACAGCCAAGAGATGATAAGGTCCTAAACTAGTGTAGCACTTCTGATTAGAGAGAAGGGTATAGATAGCAGCTGTTGTGGCAGTGCAATAGATACAAGTTGGCATCTGTGGAACATAAGAGGCAAGGAAGAGTGAAGAGTCAAGGAAGATTGTGAGAATGGAATCCAGAAGCCCTCATAGAAATAGGGAAATTTAGAAGATGGGTTGGGAGAAGGGATCAGATGATGGTACCTTTTTGTAAGTACCTTTTGGTAAGAGACCTTAGAGATCATTTAATCCAGCCCTGTTGTTTTACAGAGGAGGAAACTGAGGCCTCAAAACTTCAGAATGTGCCCAAGATCAGAGTTTGAAATACCTGTGTAGTGTCCAGATGCAGAAAGGCAGCAGACAATTACTATTTGGGACTGAAATTTAGCTTTATAAGTCATTTTCTTGGAAATGATAATTCTACATGCAGGAGCTGATGGCATCACCAAAAGGCAGCAAGGAGAGGCCAGGTCAAAGTTTTCAGAGATGGTCCACACCTAACAGGTGGGAGCTACATAATTACCTAACAAAGGAAACTTGGCTCATCAAAAGCAGTTAAGTAGAGAACCAAGAAAGAGCAGTATCAAAATAAGTATATTTTTCTATTCCTGAATACATTTGCTGACAAATACTGCCCATCAACTAGGATAGGTAATCTTGTTGTGATAGATTTTAGTCAGTTTACTGTTAAAATTAGAATTTTAGGTATCCAGTGGGATAAATCTGTAGTTAAATAATAAGCTTCTTAAGGATTGTTTTACAGATGATGTGAGGTTTTTAACCTTACTTTGATAAATCCACAATCACATTGATGAGGATGCTCTCTCTACTGGTACATATTATAATCCATCTCTGCCTTTCTGTTTCATTCTACGAGAGTCTTGTGCAATACTTAAACACATTGCCATTAATCCTACCTAAAGGAATTTACCCAGTGTCCCACTAGCCTTCTAATTCTTCTTGAATGCCAGTGCAGTTGATGAAGGATGTTAATATGTCATCCTTTAGCCTTTCAGAAAAATGACTCAAACATAATAGCTTTCTTCTTTTTCTTCACTATTTTAACCTGCTCAGATAATCAGGTTTGTTTTTTTTTAAATGAGAAATATCTTCTTCTCAAACTTCTTAAACTTGTTCTTGTTTGTACTATGGGCTAGCTTTCAGGCCTTGGTAGTTTAGGTTCAGCATTGAAATGAAATGAGACACTTAGGGAATCAAATGACAGTTAGCCAAAGGGGGTTTCCTTGGCCATAACAGGGGAAGAGAATATTCAGTATTGATATAACCTCAAGACCTTTCACCATCTTTCTTGATCCATTACAAATTCTCCAGTTTACCAACTTAAGAGTGCAGTACTAGAATTCCAGTTTAGCTAACAAGTGTTTTCCACCTTGTTTACATTGTGTTTCTGATGATTAGATTTATTTTAACACATCAGTCAGTTAAAAATGAGGCAATGTGTGTCCTTTGTCTGAGTCCCTGTTGAATTGCTGCTTGATTTCTAGCTACATCTTATTTTCCATGCTTTTAAAGTTACTGGCATATATGTATGAAGGAATTCTTTTATGCTTATTGTTCCTTCAGATGCATAGGATTTCAGATTAGTCCATCATAAGCAACTTTGTAAACCAGAAAGGACACAAGATTTAGAATCTAGGAGACCAGGAGTTCAAATCCCAGAATAGTTAGTACCCATGGACTTTAACCTTTAATCTCACTTAAGTTTTTTAGGGTCATTATCTGTACAAAGAAGGGGTTGAATGACTAGATGAGCTGATTTTAAAGACCCTTCTTTCTATGAATCTTATGAACTTCTGAGCCTTAATGTATATTTGGAGTCAAGATTTGAATCTGCCATTTAGAAGCATTGTGACCTTGGACAAACCTCTTAAAAATTCTGATCCTCTACTCGTCCAAAAAAAGACTGTATGTCTGTACTATTATGATGAGTATCAGCTGAGCTTTCCTGTGTTAAGTGCTTAAGGTCTACATGCCTAGAACTTATGTATAAAAACTATGACAATCTTTAACATACAGTTTCCTAGAGTTTTCAAAGTTCAATGACTTGGCCATAGTCACACTGCTAGTACCAAAGGTGGGATTGAACCTGTCTTCCTGAGTCCAAGTCCGAAATCTCTATTCTAAAAAATCTGCTTCTTAGAATAATTTATTTTGTGTAATTGTCAACCATTAATTTCTTCCTGAAACATTTTCAATTAATTTCATAAATTGGGATTTTCTGTGATATCCATCTAACCTATCTGTAGTAATCAGATAATTCTAAAAGCAGAGATTTGTAGATACAACAGAAAGAAAATTAAAGATTCCATAATAATGTCTGTAGGACCATCCAACAAGAATTCTATTTAAGTTAAATTTAGCAGGTTTTAAAAATATTATAAAAATTCTGTATATTAAGGATGACACCGTTGGATTCTTGAAGGCAGTTTGTTTTAAAATACATTCTACCAATAAAGCAGTCCTATGTGGGCTTGTATGTAAAGAAGAAAGGGGCCCAGAAAGGGGAGCTAGAGATTCTGAGGATGAGTTTTGCCAAATTCATATTTTTGTTTATAGTTGGTCCTGGACCATCAATGGCATTTGTATAATGCCATTCAGAACCATTAGGATATGAACAGCATTAGAAAGTAAGGGTGGGATTTATTCTCATCTCACTTTGACTAGTTAGCTAGTATAGAAAATGTTCTCCTAAAGATTCTTCAGAATTAGAGATACTAAATTTTGGAATCAGATAGATAGTAATCATAGCCCAGGATGCCAAAGAAAAATGGGAAAGGCAAATTTGACTACCTGAAGGAGCAGCTCTACGTGTTTAAAGGTGGTGGTGGTTCTGGTGGTAAATTGCTAGGTCTTCCTTTGTCTTAGGAGACTAAACAAACTGTGGCTTTAACTAAGAAAGTAGCCTTGATTCATCTGGCTACATTGCTATTCTGGAGCTGAAAATAAGCTAATATATATCTCCAGAAACGAATTGGTTTCCCCATACTATAAATGAGCTGTTATAGTAGCTGCTAAGATTTGTCCCTGGCATATATATATATATATATGTATGTATATGTATATATATATATATATACACACACACACACACACACACACACACACACACACACACACACAGAAGTGTTCTGCTTTGATGGAGATAAGCTACAACCCTTTTTGAAAATTCCCTTTCCTTCCCAAAGATCTAGCCATCTCCTGGGAGTCAAACCAAAGTAGACCATAACACTTTAGGAATGAGGACATACGAGATATCCCATTTTCTTTTCCTATTAAAATGTCAAGATTTGGGGTTATGTGTCAGGGATCTTCGATTTTGCTGGAAATCCACAATGGAAAATGGTTTGCTGCGCCACATCAGGTTCACAGTATGAGATTACCTATGTTAGCAAAGTACATTCATTCCACCACTAAGTTTCCTGTGTAGTGTTAGTGCTGCTCCCTCTATAGCAAAAGAAGAAAAAGATTCACTAGTGTGGCATGCCACTCGGGCCCAAGAGTTAAAAGGTTGGTGGGGAAGATTCACATTCCATATTATTATTCATAGTTGCTTTTAAAGTATTGGAAAAGATGACTGGCCAAGAAGGGTGGACATAAGGGGAGCACATATCTACTGGCTTAAATGGGAAGACACGTGGGCTTTAAATAGATTGAGGAGTAGAGAATGCTAGAGGTGGAATTCTTTAGATGTGAAGATACAAGTGATCTAGCCTCCCTCTAAAGTCAAGGAAAGGGGTATTTGAGTGAATCTTTTCCCACATCTGGAGCTTGACTTTCTCTCCAGCTATTTCAACCTTATACTATTCACCATGCCAGATTTTAGCCCTCCCAGACACGTGGCAACTTCTTCTGCCCCTAGGATACAATCGGGAGTGGATTTAATCAGTTAAAGAATTCCTTTTCCTGGAGGTCTGTTTCAGGTTTAGGTCATTCTGTGGAGCCGCAAAGTAACTGAAGGAGGGCAAGTCCCATGGTCATTCAGTAATCTTAGGCGGAGGGGAAGGGCTTTTAAACAGATTGTTAAACGCCCCATCATTTTTGATTCCCCATGGCAGTGAGAGCAGAAATGCACGCCGGAGGGAGGTTTTGTCTTTCAGTAAAGAAGTTGCTTTGCTCTTCACTACAGAGAATCGAATTTTAAGGTCATAATTGTCACGTGGGACGTGTCCATCGCCCCAAACTGCCTCCCCCTTTCCCTTTTAGGCAACTTGGGGAGCAAAGTCCTGGGGGAATGGGGTGGGCAGTGCTTCTCTTCCCCCTTTCCTAGTGTCCGTTGGGCCGTGCAGCCTTCTATTCCCTTGGAACTTGAGTGGGTGATGCTACCGCACTCCCCAGTTTGCATCGGGGACGAAGCCCCAAGAACATCTGTAATTCCGGCACCAAAGGCAGGGTGGGGGTAGCCGAGAAGGACTTCTGCAGGGGCTTGCCTAGGTTGATGGTGGTGGGGGCTGCTACACCGCCCCCCACTTCCTAGCCAGGCGACTTGCTTCCCCTCGAGTGAGTCCGGCTGCATTTCCTCCGCCCTCTCCAGCCGGCACATACCGACCAGCACTTCCCCTAGGTCTCGCCCGAGCGATACGGAGCGGCCCTGGCATGGAGCCCTGCTCTTCCCAGAGTCGTGGGTGGCTCGGTCCTCGTTTTCCTCCCCTCCCTTTCCGGACCCAAATGTGGATGTATCTGGGTCAGCCTGGGAGGGGCCGGAACCTGGGGGGGGGGGGGGGGGGCGGGGAGGGAGCGTGAGCTTCGCTGACAGCATCTTCCAGGTTTTTGGCATCTTTGTGTTTCACGCCCCCATCCCCAAAGGGTCACAGCCCACCCTTATCCCATAATTCTCACTCTCTTCTCCTCTTGCTCGGGCAAGCCTCCTGGGGAGAAATGACACTCCAGTGCATCCTGACGGAACCCGGCAGGAGGGACCGCAGTGCCTGCGGGGTGGAGAGGTTTTTTTTCCTATTGTCTTTCTATCTTGAAGTCCCCACTCCCCGGGAACAATACGAGATAAAACTGCAGTCCTACCCCCCCTTGCCTTGGGCGCTCGCTGGGTGGCCTGGGAGAGTATCGTCCCTTCCCCCCCTCCCACCCCCGCCCCGAATACACATACACCCCTGGAAAAGTCCAGTGAATCTTCAGAGAGAGGTTGCTGAAACACCCAACTCTTTCCCCAGACGTGGAGTTGTTCACCTTCCTTTCCTGAAGATAACTAACAACCCTTCTTCAGGATGGGCCAGTTGAGATTGGAGGGCTCCCCCACCCCCATCCGCCCCGCCCGGACATTTAGGTTTCACAGAGGCATAAACCAAGGCTTGGGGATTGATTTCCTTCATTTTGGCGGTCCCTGTCAGAGAGGGAGGACCCCCGCCTTCCCTCCAACTACCCTCTTTTTTTTTGGGGGGGGGGAACATAACGTTTGGAGAGTCCGGCTCCCTTTACCTCCTGAGGCTATTTCTCCTGGCTTTTTGGTGTCCGACTCAGAAGAACGAGGTGTGTGAAGAATCTAACTATCTAACTGGCCAAGAATTATTGACGGGCAAAAGTTGGGAGAAGGTCAAAAAGGTCAAGCGAACTGGATAATATGCTCATTGCTTAGAAATCTCTGGGTCGTTATTAAAGATGATGCTGAAGGTTGAGTCCACGTTGTCTTTCTTGGTTTCTTATACCTAAACAATTTTAGGTATACAGGTTCCACAGCCATTCATTCCCATCTCTTAATTCTTTCATTCTAGGAACATAAGTTAAGCACCTATTGTTTGCCACGCATTTAGGCTCCATACAGGTTCCGTAATCATTCATCCCTATATCTTCGTTCTTAATTCTTGAATTCTGGGAACATTTATTAAGCTCCTATTGGTTGCTAAGCATTTAGGTTGAGTGCACGGGTTCCATAATCATTCATTCCTATTTCTTAGTTCTTTATTCTGGGAACATTTATTAAGCACCTATTGTTTGCCGAGCATTTAGGTTAGGCTAGGAGATTGCAACAATAACAAAAAAAGAAAACAGTACCTAGCTCTCAGCTTTAATGCACAGGGATAAAAATTCACCAAATTACTTTTCTCTACCTTCCTATCTGCCTGTCTGCTTTGCTATCTGTTTTGCCTTTCTCTCTGCCAGCCTGTCTCTGCCCATCTACCTGTCTGCTTTCCTGTTTGCCTGTCTCTTCAACCTCTCTACGACCACTGTTTTGTGGAACCGCCCCCCCCCTTCCCTATCCTCTCGCATCGGTGTAAATCACGCCCCAAGAGATTTCTGTTTGCAGAAGGGTTGGGGGTGTCCCCTCTCCCCAGCCCGTGCATTCTACCCAGCATTACACGAAGCAGGGAGACGAGCTGCTGGGGTTGTTCCCTGTAGCGTGACGGCAAGGTGACTGCCGGCCTCCTCGGGTTTTCCGAGCCTAGTCAGAGGTGTTTCCCCCTTTCTTCACTCCCTGTACCCCCCACTCCCCCCCACCCCTACCCTGAACGTCTCTTGACATCATTTCATCCATCAGAGCTTTAAAAAAAAAAAAAAAGCCACCCACCCAGTGTGTAAGCAGAACCCTCCTCATCTCCACAGCGGTGCCTGTGCTCAGTGTGCGGAGAAAAGAAGAATGGAAACAGGGGCACAGGAAGATAGAAGACGTGCCCTGCTCGTGCGCTCCTTTCTCCCTGCAGACTGGGAATTCGCTTCAGGGTGAGGCGCTCGCTCGGGGGCTGGAGGTCATCCCTGACCTTGAGCTCGCTCACTCCCTCTCCGTGTGAAACTTATCAGTGAGTCTCGCCACTCGCAGACGTGAGAAGGGGGCGGGGGAGAAGTGGGCTGCCGTGACGGGACGGGACGGGACGGGACTGGAGACGTTCTCCCCGCGGCCGCTGCCGAGTGTTTCTTGTCCCCGTTATTTCTGTTCCATGGGATGGACCCCGCACGCACGTTGTGTCTGACCTGATGCGGACTGAAGCGTGTTTAATATGAACTCCTCCTCTCTCTTTGGAATCTGGCTTTCTGTTCCTCTGATCTTATCCTGGGTAACCCCACAAGTCAGCTCTTCATGGTGGTAAGTTCAGCACTTGACAAGGACTTCCTTTACTCGATGTAATTTTTGGAAGAAGGGAACTGGCACAGTCCTGAGCCAGGGAGAACCTTTTCTGAGGGCTTTCTCCAGGTCAGAGACTGAATGATGGCGAATCTCAAATTCCCCGCTCGCCTCCCTCCTCCCCATCCCACCCAGCTGCAATCCAGCCTCAGAGCCCCTTCTTTTCCCACGACACGTCCCCATCCTGCGCCCCTTCGCTCTTCCCCGACAGATCATTCCGGCTTTGACAACCTGGAAAAAGCCAAATTCTTGCTCGAAAGAGTGATCGGATGTTGGTTTATTTGGACCCAGGATAAAGGCAGCAAAATGAGTCAAATTCACATCCTGTGGGGAGAAAGACTAACCGAATCTCTGGCACATACGTGTGTGTCTGTGTGCGTCTCTCTGTGTGAGTACAGCCATGGTTATTAACCTCCAAAAAACCTGAAAGGTGGATTGAGGCAGGGGTTTCATTTTAGCCTGAGGAACAATCAGTGAGTGCTTCTGCATCATTTGTGTTCTTCCAAATCCCTAATGCCCTTGCCTTAATCGGCAGAAACTCGCTCTTAGATTTGATTTTGTTGCCTCAAGGCAGAGGTGACTACCCTCATTCCATCTTTTAACCAGTGGTCTTTAAAAATTTTTTTTAAACCAAAGAAATCTTTTGCCAAGCCATGACACAAAGAACTTAGGTTCTGAGCTTTGAAAAATCAATCTTCAACCCATTAAAAAAAAAATGAAATGATGTGTAGTGGCAACAGGTCTTCAGATCCCTAGACAGATGTTGCAAAGGGGGAAACCTTTCCCTGCCCCAGCCCTCCACTATTTAAAGACTCCATAGTTGAAAATTCCTTTACATCCTTGCAACTAATAAGTTTAAGAACAGAAATAGGAAGGTTCAGAAAGACCGTTATCTTGCGCTATTTATAAAGGATCTGACAAACCTAGCTTTTCTCAAACCCAATAAAAGAATAGAGGAGGGAGATGACTGGAAATCTTTAAACCAACAAACCCAAGCTGTTGATGGGAAGAGGAGTTCAATTCTGGCTTAAAACCACTTAGAATGGGAAAAGCTTTAGCCTTGACATTGCTGACATAGGATCAAAGATTGATTTATCAGACTAACCATTTTTCAATAAAATGACTATTTCTGTTTCCATAGGTGTATAAACATTATTTATTGCTACAGCTTTTTGTCACGTTGTCTCTTAGCTGTCACTTAAATATATATTTTTGGAAGTCACAGCTTCAACGATTTTATGATCATATAAAATAATGAAAATACAAGAAAAAGACATTTTCCCTGTTTGATCGCTTCAAAAGACACCTATGGCAGCTTGGGTTATATGAAAGGTACCTTTCTAAACAGTTCACTACTAATAGAGAACATCTGGGTACAGATGATGATGTAATTTAATTTTTGTTAAAGTTTCTTTTCAAAAGTCCTTTACCCAAGCTATAACACTCAGTTTGATTCTTCCAAATATTTCATGTCCTTAAAAACAATAGAAAAGGTTTTTTTTTTTTGTGAAGATTATCTTTTGAAGAAAGCAAATAAGCTGCAAAATGGACATTTAAAACTGTCTTCAGCAACAATAGAAGGCTATGTCAAAATCATGATTTTGCATCAGTTAAAACAGATACAACAAATTTCTAAAATATTTTCTTAATCTTAGGCAGGAGAGAGAAGGTGTTCTCAAAGACAGATTTTCCCCAAAGCAGAGCCTGAGCCTTATTAAGACTCTTAAGCTTTCTCCCAAGGATACATTATAAGTCTCCTTTATCCTTCCCTCCCTACCCCATCCAAAACACCTTCCTTCATAGTGAATGTCCAGGTCACTAGGGGTGGGCTTCTAGTTAGCTTCTGAAGAAAAGGCAGAGTTCACAGCATCACAGATTCAAGGGACCTCAATGGCCAATTAGTTCAACCCTTCATTTTACAGAGAAGGAAAATGAGGCCCAGAAAGATTAAGCAATTTACTTAAGATGAAATTGTAAATGGAAGAGCTCATCTTTGAACCTGAATTCTTTGACTCCAAATCTGACATTCTTTCCATGTAATGCTTTTAGTCTCCTAGATTTGTTTTGCCAGATTACTTCATTATCACTCGGGTTATCCAGTAAATAATGATAAAATAAGTCATTTTAGGACTTAATATGAAGCACTTTCCTCACAATAACTCTTTGAGGTAGGTATAAGACAATTATCATTATTACCATATGAGATGATAATTGTAAAGCACTCAGCACTGTTCCTGAAGGATACTAAGCACTATATAAATGTTAGTTGTTATTATCATTCCCATTTTACAGATTCATAGACTAAGAGTTGCTAGGTGACTTAACAAGAAACAGCAGAAATGGGGTGTAAACTCAAGGTCCCTTGACTTCAAGTCCAGAGCTACAGTAGACTAAGAAGGGGTACTAGAGTCCAGCCCTGCTGATTTACAGAGTAGGAAACTGAGGCTTCCCCATAATGTGTACAAGGTCGTACCAGTAGCTAATGGCAGAGCTTCAACTAAAACCCAAATTTACTGACTCCTATCCAATGTCCATTTCACTACATACATGTCATTTGCTCTTATTTCATAAAAAAATTATGCAAGAAGTGTGTATTTGAAAAGTGCTTTGAGGTCTTCTGACCCAAAGTAATAAAAATTACTATTTTAAAATAATTTTTAAAAATTACTTAGAACCTTCTCATCTTTATTGATTTCTGCGGGCATCTTTAAGTAAATTTTTCTTCCCTTTGGGTTGACTCCTTGCTTGGTAACTAGTCACACTTCTTTGGAGTCAGAGTCCAGATGTCAAACTCAGATAGGAACAGGGGCAACTAATCGGTACATTAGGATTCCTGTAGCCTACATTGACTTTAAAAATCACATCAACATTATCCACGTCCTGTCCTATTTCTATTTATTTTGTTAACTGTTTCCCAATTACATTTTAATCTGGTTCTTTTGACACCTCCACCATGGAGATCCCTATCGTGCCCACTTGTTCCCTAGTTGCTCTCTTTCCTGTGTTTACTGCCTGCAGGTACATGAGAGCTGTGGGCTCCTCAAGGGTCATGTGTGACAATGTGCCAGGCCTGGTCAGCCGCCAACGTCAGCTGTGCCACCGGCACCCAGAGGTGATGCGCTCCATCGGCCTGGGAGTGGCAGAGTGGACTGCAGAGTGTCAGCACCAGTTTCGACAGCACCGATGGAATTGCCACACGCTAGATAGAGATCACAATCTCTTTGGCAAGGTCCTCCTCCGAAGTAAGTACCTTCCAGGGTCAGAGGGCACCAACTTCATCATGTTCTTCCTTGCATTCCAATGGTATTTTGTATGCTTCTCAAAGCACGTTGACAAATTTGATTTCACTTTCCCTGCACAGCAACCCATTTGACAGAAGAAGAAACAGTTTTTAGGTAGTTAGATGCCTTGCCCAACTTAACACCCCATGCCTCGCTGGTGTTGGCGTCTAGGCCTCCTGACATCCAGGCCTGAGCTCTCTCCATTATACCATGCTGCCTTTTCTACTTGGTTCTCCTCCTCACTGGCATCCTATACAGGGAAAGATTGTGTTCTCACTCCCATTTTATTAGCAAAGAAACTAAACCATGAATCAATCAAGCAAGCACTCATTAAGTACCTGCTGTATGCTACTGTGCTGGGCACCAGGGATGTAGGGAATCAAAGTGATTCAACAGTTTAGAAGCTAAAGGCAAAATGCATTGGATCTAAAATGAAAAGTTCTGGGTTCAAATATAGGTTTTGCTGCTTACAGGGCCAGAGCAGCTGGGCCTAGAGTCAGGAACTCTCATCTTCCTGAGCTCAAATCTGGCCCCAGACAGTTCCTAGCTGTGTGACCCTGGACAAGTCACTTAACCCGGTTGGCCTTAGTTTCCTCATCTGTAAAATGAGCTGGAGAAGGAAAAGGCAAACTACTCCAGCATCTTTGCCAAGAAAATCCCAAATGGGGTCACAGAGTCAGACATGACTAAAACAACTGAACAACACCAAAATCTAGTGACTACCCGGCTATGTGACCTTAGACAAGTCACTTACTTAAATTACTTTATGAGTACTCTATGGGTGTGTTTCTTGTGTGTAAAATCAGAACATTGTGTCAGACCTATAGATCCCTTCCCACTAAACTCTGTTTTATAATACCCACTCAATACCATTGACTGTCCCATCTTCTACTAAGCCTATGAGCCTTTCTCTAAATTAAGTTATAGACTTGTAGTTGGGACCTTCCTTAAGGATTTTTTTTTTTTAAAGCAATTGGGGTTAAGTAACTTGCTCAAGGTTACAGGGCCAGGTGTTTCTGGGTGGATGCTAAGTGTCTGAGCCGGGATTCGATCTCGACACTGGGGCCAGTGCTCTTACTCGCTGTGCTACCTGGCCGCCCCAAGGATTTTCTAATGATATAATGGGGGTGTTGTTTTTAAGAAGCTAAGAAGAAAGGCCAGCTTGCTAGCTAGAAATAAAGGGACAATCGGAACTTGTTATTCAGTTAAGAGCCTCTTTCCCAGCTCAAATGAAATGCTTAGATTTCTCCACAAAATGCTGCCAAAAGCAAAGTATCCTATGTGTGAATATCTGAAACAGGAAATTTTGCACTTGTTTGTGCCCTGCCCACCTTATGCACACAGCCCCCTCCCCTACCATGCCTAGGAAAATCATCCGGGCTGTACACTCTGTAATAGTTAACAGAGGGTGTTTCTATCATGTATTCATCACACCCCTAGGGTTTTATGAGGCCAAATGCATAGCTGAATGGCTGTAAAATCCCCCAAGGGAGTGATATGCTCACTGTTAGTACATCCCTAGAGCTAATTTACTGCGATATTGTAAGAACTATATCCTTCTGCATTCCTTTTGGAGTTTCGATATGATGTAGCAAATTTTTAAAAGGTTAACAGCAATTTCAGCTGAATGGTATTTCAAGGCTTCACCTAGATTAGCTCACCAATGAATCAATAAAAGTTCTGATCCCTGTCCAAAAAAATAAAAAGTTTATAGGTGCTGATGCCAGCATGAGGAATTATGAGCTATATTATGGGAATGCCTTCAAATGGTAATTAAATTCAAGATCTAGTGGGCTTTTTCTTATCCAGAGTGTTTACAAACATTCTCCATTATAATGTGCCAATTCATATAATAGCTGTAAAATTATTCCAATGAAAAGCTGAGCCCATGATAATGCTTTTAGAAATCTCCATGGTGTGAAAACTTTCAGACCACAAATAGAACTAAATAGAGGTAGTTTCTGATCATTGATTTCCAACAATAATATATTTATACAAGCTGGGGAATTCATTAATAAAATACTTTGAATAAATCTTGCCAATAACTTCATTTCAGTGAATGCTGTAGAGTCAGTTGGGGCTTGGAAGAGGGGAAGACAAGTTGATAGATCAGTCTAATCTAAGACGATATAATTTTTGTTTTTACTCTAACAACTTCAGATTTTTTTCAGATAAAGCTAATTTAATTGAATAAAAGCACACACAAATAGAATATTCACATGAGACTATGTTTCTCCCTTCTCTTTACAAAAGGCCAGATTCCATCCTTATATACTCACCCTCATTCCCATTCAAGTCAACGAGGATTTTGTGTTGAATATGGGAGGGCAGAATTTGGCCCAAAGCAGAGTATTCTGGAAATAATCATGAAATTCCATTGAAGCTGTCCAAAAATTTTAACAATTAATTGTTTGATGAGAAGTTCCCATCTCAGAACTGTGATGAGGTCTGAGAGTTGTTGTATTTATAGTAATCATAGCCAACATTTATATGGTGCTTTAACATTTGTGAAATGATTTACAAATATTATCTCATTTGATCCTCAAAACAATCCTGGGAGATAGCTGTCATTATTATCACCATTTGACAGATGAGGAAACTGAGATAAACAGAGGTTAAAGGACTTTCCCAGAGTCATGCAACTAATGTCTGAGGTCAAATTTAAACTCAGGACTTCCTGACTCCCTGTCTAGTGTTCTGTCCACTGAACCACTTAGCTGTCACCAGCTAGATAGATAGGAAAGTCAAAGAGTGGAATTGTTTATATGAAAGGGACACACAAAATGTGGGAAGATTCCATCTTTATAGGGGAGCCAAAAAGTTTCCCTTTGCTCCAAGGAATCAGAACTTCGAATGGATTTTGTGGAGAGGATTTTTAGGGGCTTTTCATTCATTAATTCATTCATTTCACAAACCTTTATTAACCTCCCACTTCATGTATACATGACTCTTTGCTAGGTACCATATTAGGTAAGGGGAACAGTTTGAGGAACTTTAGGTGAAGACTGACAAACTAGTGATGGCCAGAATATTCTTACTAGAAGACCCCAAAATTTGAAAATGAAACTTGCCTTTTTGAGCCATTAGTACTATTTTTATGGCATACATTCCAGTGGAGGCAGTCCAAACTTTTAGCTCTAATGTCTTGCAGTTTATTCTTTAACTCACAATTAGATAATTTTCCATGCACTATGCTTATATAGCCTTAATAAATATTTATTTACTTTCTTCAACTACATTTTGGTAGGATAATTTTCTAAAATTAGGAAAAATCCAAAAGTCACTTTGAAATGACTAAACTCTTACTACTTAAGCATTCAAAAATTTGGGATTTACAACTTTTAACAGATTTGAAAGGAATACCTTTTTCTTCCTCAGCAGATGATTAGAAATCCAATTTTGTATCATTGCAAAGTCACGTGCATAAAATTCATAGCATTTTAGTGATTCATTTAAGGCACTAAATGTAAAACATCTTAAGACTGTGTCAACAGGACACAGAAACACATAGAAAAAAATGAAAAACCCAGTCCATCTTCCCAATGTTTTGTTTAAACAAACATACCTCTAGATATGTGTCATTGAGATGATACAACTTATGTATATGTGAATAAAAAGTCACATCTTTAGAACGTGATTATCTTTGGGAAGTTTCTTTTGGGGGGAAGGGAGGCCAGTTTACTTCTATAAAAATAATTTTTCTTCCATCCAACAATTAATGTAACTATTATTTGAATCATTAGTGTAACTATTATTTGCTCACTAGACCAGGTTTTTCCACTAGCAGAAACATTCTCCTGCTCATTTTAAAAACACTTCTTTGTATATTACTTAGAACATCTTCTTAGGAGAGGCTAGGTGGTGCAGTGAATAGAGCACCGGCCCTGGAGTCAGGAAGACCAGAGTTCAAATTCAGCCTCAGACACTTAACACAAAAACTAGCCATGTGACCTTGGGCAAGTCACTTAACCCCAATTGCCCTCCAAAAAGCAAATAAATAAATAAATAAATAAATAAATGAAAGAACATCTTCTCTCCTTCATAGCATCCCTTAGTACACATATCTATGCCCATGCATGTGCATGCATACTTGTGCATACATACACGCATGTGCCTGCGCACACACATACACACACTTAGTATATTTAGATTTGTTCACAAGATGTTTGGATTCAAAGTTATTTGTTGGTGGCACCAAAAAGGGTGTGCTCTCAGGAGTCCCATTCTTAAACAACTACTGTCACCAATGTTCTTTCTTCACAAATCCTTGAGTTCCCTGAACTTAAAGACAGGAGACCTGAATCATGATTGCCACAAAATCACTTACAGTTAAATCTCTTACTAATACTGAGCTTATACTTTGTCTTTAGTAAAATAGAGATGCCAGGCAGCTAGGTGGTGAAGTGGGTAGAGTGCTGATTCTGAAGTCAGAAATACCTGAGTTCAGACCCTTACTAGCTGTGTGACCCTGGGAAAGTAACTTAACCCTGTTTACCTCAGTTTCCTCATCTGTAAAATGAGCTGGAAAAGGAAATGGCAAACCACTCCAGTATCTTTGCCAAGAAGACTCCAAAGAGGGTCATGACTGAACAACAAAAATGTTGTATTGTGCCTTAACTTGTTTTGTTTTAATCTGTTTTCTATTGAGAGTTTGATACCACTGGCCTAGGACACTGAGAGGCTCAGTGACTTGCCTCTGGTTGCGTAGCTAGCATCTGTCACTAGCAGAACCGGAACCCAGGTCTTCCTGCCTCTAAGACTGGCTCTCTCTCTACTACCTCACCAGCCTTCTGAGAGCAATCTGGACTTGCAATTTACTTCCTAGAAAGATTGAACACAGCCCATCATGTCTATGAATATGGACTAAACAAATTAGAAAAATCTTCTTTTCTCCAAACACCATCTTTTGGCAGCATACCTTGGTCTCTATTTGACTTATTTTACAAAACAGCTGGATTTCGCTTGGGCCCATAGTGAGTCTTACATTGTAAGTTGGGATATCTTTTAAAAAATGACATATGATCATCACATTCCTCTCTGGGGACCACAAACTGCTACTTATAGCAAATATTCACACAACTTATTTTCACATACCTACATGGAAATGTTCTATTTTTCTTTTGAGTTGTTGGGTTTGGGGGGTTGTTTTTTAAAGACTGAGGTAAGTGTCATTTAATATGGTGAGGATATGTCTTTTTCTGATTTTTAATAATGAGGCTAGCAGAGCAAATATTATAAAGAATGTATAATAAATTTTAGCCCTGAATGACAAATGGGAATGAGCAGTGCCTCAATGCAAAATGGTGGTTTGTTCTCCCAGATGTATGGTTCAAAAAGTCACACTCTTCTTGGTGTGCCTATGGATCACCGAATGTCTGTCTGTTTTCAACCTTCCGCTGGTACTAGGTTGTTCAGCTTCCATCCTGGTTGTTAATATATTTACTGTGGCAACCATTAATAAAAAAAGCATGCTAATAACAATGAAATACAGCACCATTTGAAAAATGAGGTGCATAGGGACCCTAAAGAGCCTTATATCTGTCATTATACCACAACACTGTATTATGAGTTACTACAGATTATTAAAATAATTTAATGTAGTTATTGCACTGAAATACATACCTTTGAGTCAGTAAGTGAAAGTCGACTTTGCTCTAATAAAGAACAATTCTAAGAAAACACAAGAAATGGCTCATGTACAAGTCTAATTATAGGCAGTAAACTTGTTTTCTTCCAGCAAAACCTAAAAATATCTTGACTGTCTTTTTTTGACCAGTAGCAATGAGTGCAGCCATTCCAGAGTAAAGTCAGTTGACCTTACTAGTTAGCCATAATAAATAATTCAATGATAGGGTCTTCTAAACTGTTGTATAAAAGTTGAAGTGGAAACAAAGTTCTTCAGAATTAAAGCAAGGGAGCAATTTCTAGTACCTCATTCTAGGTTCATATGCTCTCCTTTGCCCAGCCTTTAAACACAATGTTTTCAATTCAAATCAGTTTCTGTATCTGTGAGGTTGCAAAAAAAATCTAAGCATATTTTGACAGGTAGATACAGAGGAAGGCTTAAGCATAGATTTTTAGAGCTAAAGTCCCACAATTCTCTCATTTTGCAGTTGAGGAAACCGAGGACTAATTTTGTACATTTTTAAAAACATTTAGGAATGCCATCTAACCAAATAATGTTTTTGTTTGCCACTGCACTAATGTACGTCATTGTTGTTCCGTCACGTCCAGCTGTTCTTGATCCCATGGCCCATAGCGCAGCAATACCATTCATTGGATTTCTTGGCAAAGGTACTGGAGTAGTTTGCTGTTTCCTTCTCCAGTGGATTAAGGCAGAGATTAAGTGACTTGCCCAGGGTCTCCTAGCTAGTAAGTGTCTGAGGCTAAATTTGAACTCAGGTCTTTCTGATTCCAGGCCCAGAATTCTATCCACTAAGCCACCTAGTTGCCAAATGCACTAATGTATAACTATTATCCAAAACCAGTCCTACTGCAGGAAAGAGACCCTTTACCTGATTTTATTAGTGACTTCATAGAGGTATTGCCTTGCTTTAAGAAAAGTTCGTGAATATGTAGTTATCCTGATACAAACTGAACAAACTGGATGATGATCAGTTGAATCACAAAATCTATACAAAAAGATTCCTCTTAAGCATCTGCTTTGCAAGTACTACTTAATTATTCAATAGATTAACCCAATTAATTATTAAATTAAATTAAATTAAATTAAATATTAACTTAATATTATGCTAGCTTATTATATTAACTTAATATTAATTAAAATTAATATCAACTTTATTAATAGAGTGATATTAATAATTATATTAACAAAGTACTTTATATTAGACATTATTATTATTATTATGAAATCATGAGCTTTTCCACAAAACTAATAATGAGTTTTAATTTGATGTGCATCTAACTTTATAGGGAAGTATTCTTTTTTTTTTTTTTTTTTGCTTTTTGGAGGGCAATTGGGGTTAAGTGATTTGCCCAAGGTCACGCGGCTAGTTTTTTGTGTTAAGTGTCTGAGGCCAGATTTGAACTCAGGTCCTCCTGACTCCAGGGCCAGTGCTCTATTCACTGTGCCACCTAGCCGCCCCCAGCGAGGATTCTTTACATAAAGTGAGGTCAAATGCTATGTTCCAGGAAAGAAACAAAACAACTCGCACTATGTGGGTTCTCAAGGAGCACCAATGCATCAGGCTGGAGTCTTCCAGAGAGAGGAACATCAAACCTCTTTTAAAGGTGACCATTGTGATTACAGGTAGTCGAGAGGCTGCTTTCGTGTACGCCATCTCCTCCGCTGGAGTCGTATACGCCATCACCAGAGCCTGTAGCCAGGGAGAATTAAAATCCTGCTCCTGTGACCCTAAGAAGAAAGGAACTTCCAAAGACAGCAAAGGCACTTTTGATTGGGGTGGATGCAGTGATAACATTGACTATGGGATCAAATTTGCCCGAGCATTTGTGGATGCCAAGGAAAGGAAAGGAAAAGACGCCCGAGCACTGATGAATCTTCACAACAACAGAGCCGGAAGGAAGGTAGGTGACCAATGATTATTGTGCATTTTGCAGACTCTGCTGCAATTTCCAAAGCGTTTCATGAAAACTTTTCTTTGAATTTTCCTCTTTAGTTGCCTAAAAATACAGACTTTGAGCCTGATTTTTCCTTTACTGAACAGGCTCACATGGAGCAAGAGGGAGGCACCATCACAGGAGCAGGCTAGAAACAAAGACTCGTGAGTTGGTTGGGTCGTGTCTAAGCTAAACTATCAATCAGCCAAGAAGCAAAAGCTTCAGCCTATCTTGGTTGTTTATACCAACAACCAGGACACTTTCCAGTATCCCCTGTCAGAGGGTCATTGGTTTTAAGCTGGTAGGGCCTTAGTGGCTTCATATTCCAATTTAGGCCTAACCAGTTTAACCTTATTCTTCCTCCTTTGAATTGACCAGATCCGCCAGTTGTTTTTGTTTAGATGCTGAAATCACAACCAGTGTTCTGAGGTCATCTGGGGACCCATGTAACCTCCAAAGAGGCAGGATATGATAGAGCCGATCACCTGTCATACTTAGGGTGATTTCCAGGCTTCTACTCCCAGATATCTCACAGAAGTCACTATGCATGTAGAGTGCGGTGGTCTCTACCTCCTTCATAGGTCTTTCACTACCAGACCTAGAGCTCACGAAGGTAGAAAATGACTGATTTTTGGTTTATGGTGGTAAATGAGCTCATGAACCAGAGAAAAGACATGGCCCCAAAGTGGCACACAAGGCCCTGTTTCCAATGGCTTTGAGGCTATTGGGTCATGTCTACATGGAAATGATCTATAACATTCCCATTAACCCCATCCATCTCCATGGCAGTATGATTGAAATAGCTTATATATATAGCTGGATTTCTGCACTTTATTCCATTGTATAGACAAGCCATAACTGACTGGGGTGACCCAGTGTTCTAGTCAGAATTGTTCTATAATAAGTTTCAATGCCAAGCAGGCAGACACAGTCATAATCTTTGACTTTCCTCAACACAGCTTAAGAATGTACTTGGGAATAATATATAAGAAAAGTCAACATAAAAATAAAAAGGTCTCAGTGGGGCTTTAATGGGGAAAATAGAGAAGGATGAAAATCTGTTTGGATGAAAAACCTTTTAGTGAGCCCATAGAGAAAGCAAGTCTGATTTAAAGAAACTTGGAAAGAAAAAAACTCTTGGTCAGCACAAAGTATGAGATGAGTGTGATCTGAACTGTTTACAAATAGTACCTTACTTATTTTTATTAATTTGTGGACATATGGTGACAACTGCCAAGAATATAGACTATCATTGTGCAATTCTACAACTACAAGCAATTACTGGTTGTGCAATGGGATGGAAAAAATGCACATTGACCTTTTCTTTGACATTTATACAGTTAAATATATAAGTTGTAAAGTACAGTGTTTTTGAAAGGGATGTGCTGTTTATTTCTCAGAGCTGTGTACACAAATGTCTTCCACCAAATATTTGAAAAGGAAACATACCTGGAAATGTGTCAGAGAAGAAACTGACTTACTGAACTAAAAATCTTAATTTTGATGGATGTATATTATCCACTGTGGTAATTGTAAGTTCTGGAGGACCAAAGATCTTGAGGTTTTTACTTTCAGAGGTGAACAGCTGCTGGGATTCAGCCTTGTGTTGTTTCCCCTTTGGCTCACCATTAGTGGGCTTCTTCTGATCTTAAAAATGCACATGCAGGTTTTGTAAAATGTAGGTTCAATTAATAATAGGCAGTTACTGTTCACAAAAGGAGCCTAATTTCATTAGATGTGGAATTTAAGAGTTAATGTGCTGAGAGAAAGCATGGCACAGTATAGGAAGCAGCCATCCTTGGAGACAGAGAGATCTGGGTTCAAGTCCCACCTCAGATACATATTGGCTATGTGACCTCAGACAAGTCACTGAAACTCTCAGTGTCTCGGGCTATGACTGTATAAGTTGGAGAGCAAGGGACAATCTATGTTGGTAGGAAGAACCCTTCAGTGAGAGTTCACTATACCAAATGAAATCCCTGGTCCAGTTCAAAAATTTTCAAAAAACATATTAATTAGACATATAGTCCTCTCCTCACTATTATAATCCATATACCTTCTTCCTCTGTGGTCACAGTAGGAAAAAAAAATGGAATTATTGGAAGAATCTCCTGAGCTGATATTTACTGTACAGATTAGAAAGTAAAAATCTGATCTAAGCCTTTAACAAGGCCAAGAGCTGTGAATGTACAGATCTGTGGGTCTTGAAGGGGCATTAAGAAGTCATCAAGGACCATGGAGTTAAGACTGGAGAAGATCTTAGAAGTCAGGTGAGGAAACTAAATCCTTTAGGAGTTAAGTGACATGTCTAAGGGCCACAGAATGACAGAACTAAATAGAATCCAAATCAAAGACCCCTGACTCTAAAGCCAATCCACAATACTATTTCTGGCCCCTCTGACCAAATCCAGGAGTTATAATTCAACACTGTGACTTTCCTGGCATGCTTTGAGACCCAAGCTAAAATCCTGCCTTCCTCAGAAAGCCTTTCCCAATTCCTCCTTAATTCTAGTGCCTTCCCTCTCTTTATTATGACCAATTAATCCTATACATAGACCGTACAGAGTTGTTTGCATGTTTTCTCTCCCATTAAAATGTGAGCTCCTTGAAGGCAGGGACTGTCTTTTGTCTTTATTTTATTTTTTATATATCTAATATATTACTTTATATATATAACATATAATAAAACTTTTTATATAATATATCTAATATATTTATTTTACTATATATTTATAATATATATAATAAAGCTTTATATATATAATATATCTAATATATTACTTTATTTTACTAGCACTAGGCATAGTGCCTGGCTTAAAGTAGGAACTTAATAAATGTTTATTGACTAACAGACTAGAAAAAAACCTTTTTCAACATTTTTAATAAACATCTAAGAAATTATCAAAGCAGCTAGTTAGAGAATCCTCATATAGTTCTATGTTCCTGCATAAGTTTAGGTCTTTCAAAGGCTTTATAATAGAGCAGTTAACGTTAGCATCGAGTTTTTTTAACGAGTTTTTTCCCTTCCACATTTTTTTAAAAGTCATTACTTCCATAGTCCTTGTTCTTATCCATTTTTTTCTACCTCTTGAAAGAAAAGGCAGCATGATATAGTAGAGAATGTATTGGTCCTGGAGCCAGAAACACCTGGGTTCAAATCCTACCACTGATATTTATATTACTGACTTTGGGCAAGTCACTTAGCTCTTAGAGCCTCAGTCCCCTCATCTGTGAAATTAGTCATTTGGACTATAGGGCCCCCAAGGTCCCTTCTATCTCTAAAGCTGTGGTCCTATGTGATCTGACTATTGCTAAACCATACTAAGAAGAGCAAAAAGAAAAAAAAAGATCTTATTAAAAACAAATTCCAGAGAGGAGAATTCCATAACTTGTCTCAGAAATTCTTTTCTATGTCTTAAGAAGCCATACTATTGAAAAATTTTTCCTTATTGATAATACTAATTGAGGTATAATTTTAGCCCAAGGGAAAATGATTGATAAGTATTCCCTATTTAACAGCCTTTCATGAGATCAGAATTGTTTTTTAAACTAACTGTCCAGCCTGCTTTTCTCTAGATAGGCAGGATAACCAACAGCCCTCAAACCCAATGAGTCAGGGGGATGTCTTCCCCAGGCATGTGAAGACTACTCCCCAGCAGAATGGGCAGATGTTCCACCAGCCTCGAAGGTGGTGGAAGCAGGTGCTGTGGAGTGCTTAGAGCTTGGTCAGACGTCAAAGACACTGAGGTCATCTACTCTGTCCCAAGCCATTGCCAGTCCCCATGACTTTTGTGTTGCCACTGAACTTCAATGACTGTAGAAGAGAGAGTGAAATTGATGACTTCATGTAATTCAGCCTGACTTAAACCCAAATTCATGAGGAAGTCAAGGCATCACTCCATGATATCTTTGGTTCTCTTTAAAAACAAAGGATGAACAACAAGAGTAAATAATCCCAGTTATTTTGTGTTTCCCCCTTTTTTAAGGAATGTTATTTTAAATAATTCTGTGTCTAAGCCCAGAGTCTCACCTTCAATCATTCTAGAAATTTCCTCAATCAGATAATTATTCTTGATTTCCTCTCTATGAAACTTCCATAAAATTTACCTTCTACCTCATACTGAATGTAATTTCATATAAATTATGCTCAGAGGCTTTAACTCTGTCTACCAAAGCCAGTGGGAACTGAATCTTCAGTTTCTTTTTATTTAGATGGAAAGATCCTGTTCCCACGTTAAAATAGTTATAGGGCCCTGTCCACATTCCTATAAAAGTAGCAGGCTAATTACATAAAATCTGAACTCCTACTTCTAATTAGATCTCTTATTCTGTGGATTCATGGAATCCTGTTATTTGAAAATTTGACATGCTCAAGATTTGAAGAGAAACTAGCATCTATTTCCCTTTCCCTTTTTTCTTTAAAAACCAGGCAGTAGTAGCATAGATAAAGATGATTCACCTCTACTACCCTTAGAGTTTGACTTAATAGCATATCAGAGTACTATGAGATAGTAGCATCTTTGAATCAGTAAACATTTATTAAACACCTACTTTATGCAGAGCACTGGGCTAGGTACTGGGAAAAAATAAAAACATGAAACACGGTTATTTACCGAGTATGATAGTTAATGCCTAATAGAACCTGCTATTGGGAAAATTGAGGCTGGTAGATTTCTTTAGTTCAGATTTACTGAGCTACCATAGGGCTAAAACCTATCTGGTGTCCATACTAAGTCTGGCACCAATGTGATGAGCCCCTATGATCTGTGGGCTCTTAAATTACTTAAGGAGGGGCAAACTGGCACAGGTTTGGATGGAGGGGGTCAGCACTTCCATGGTGATCAGCAGTGGGGTCAAATCAATGAGTTTCTAGTGTACTTCAAGCCTGAGTGAGAAAGGGAGACCTAGTCTCAAAAATTTTTTTTAATTTAAAAACAAATAAGCACAGTCTGAGTTATTATATGGAGCTTACAATTTAGCAAGAGGATCACATAAATCATGATATTACAAAATAATACATGATAAGTATAGAACTAACACTATGGGAGTCCCAAGAGGAAAGAGCATTACCAACCAGGATTGTTATGGAAGGTTTTTATAGGAGGTGCTGTCTTACTTGGACTCTAAAGAATGGATAGAAATTCAAAAAGGATAAAGGGAGACAAAACATTTCAGGATTAGAAAATGGCTTGAGGAAAGGCAGGTGGTGGGAAACACATTGTGTATAAAGGAAAAAGGGTAGTGCACTTTGGATATTATTCAGCTTATCTAGAGGGGAATAAGTTGGCATAGGTCTAGTGAGGTTAGTAAATACACAGAAGAAAACAAAAAATTCAGAAGGGGATACAAATAGGGACATTTTGTCACTACTTTGTTCAATGTAAAATACACTTAAAAAAACAAATCATATGTCAAAGAAGACCACAGTTTCATATGAATTCCTGGTTTTGTGTATTGGAATATTTATATTTGGTGAAATAAGTCCATAATTTAAATTTTTATTAAAAAAAGGTACAGTGCTACCAGATTGTGCAGCATCTTGAGTGCTGATGGACTTTAGATTTTATTCTCTGAGCCATAGGAAGTCTCAGATTTATGACCAGAAGAATTATACTATTAGCTCTCCTCATGAGGAAGATTGGTTTGCAAGCAGGGGAAGTGAAATGGAAAGACCTGTTGGAAGATGATTTCAATAGTCTGAGAGGGAGTGAAAAAGAGTGTAAGGGCGGCAGCTCTATGAATGGGGAGAAGAGGGTAGATGTGAGAGACCTTATAAGGGTGTGTAGCAGCAAGCACCCCAGGGTCCCCAGGGTGGCTGCCAACACAGGTTCTTGGATCTGCTTTGATAAAGGAAAGCAACTCAAAATGGGTTAACAAGCTTATTTTAATCAGTCAAATATGTATCGTTCACCTAGTTCAGGGGGAAAAGATCAGCACCCCGAACTTCAGAATATACAGACAGAATTATCAAGACAGAGAAACAGATCAAGTAGACAGTTTCCAAACTGTCCAACCATCACATCCATACCAAATCAACATCTGGGTTTTTCAAAGCCGGGGGCTCTCAACAATGACTTCCCAGAGTTTCACCTGATCAAATCACAGAACACTTCTCAAAGTGAGCCCCAAAACAAAGCTACACATCAGGGCTTATATAGCCTTCTCCTGGCTCAGAGAATGTAACAACCTTACTGACTCACTGGCCAATCAAAAAGTATCTACTGAAAAACAAGTCTCTCACCCCAGGCTCCGGGTACACTTTAGCCTAGGGGCAGGGAAGATCTTTAAAATTTACATTCCCATTACAGGGTGACTGCTTGGGCAGTGAGATGATAGGAAAAGAGGGAGGGAATAAGCATTTATATAGCTCCTCCTTTATGCCAGGAACTGTGCTGAGAACTTTACAAATATTACCTCTTTTGTTTGGTCCTCATAACAACCTGGGAGGGAGGTCCCCATTTTATAGTTGAGGAAACTGAGACAGATAGAGACTAAGTGACTTGTCCAGGGTCACATAGCTAGTAAGTGTCTGAGACTGAATTTGAAATCAAGTCTTTCTGACTCCTGGCACAGCACTCTATCCACTAAGCCTCTTATCCGTGTCTAATGATGGATAGGGAAGTGTCAAAGACAACACCAAGGTGTTTAATATCAAAGTCTGAATGAACTGTATTATCGCTGGCAGAAATAGTGAAGACAAAGGAACAGGTTCAGGGAGAAAGGTAATAAATATCCTGTGTTAAATTTGAGATGATACCCTCCATGTGACTGGATCTTAGAGGCAGCTGGAGATGGAGGTCTAGAGCTAGGAAAAAGAACAGCATTAAAGATATTATTCAATGAATAGCAAGGAAAAAATGTGAAAGAGCTGGGTCTACTTGTATAAGACGAATTTTGACAGAAGGAATGATAGAAGGCTTTTTAAAAAGTGTAGAAAGTTGATACATTTGGTATAAACAAATAACAAATGGGTTAATAATAACAAACCAGGAGTCTGTGGTCTCATCAATAATCTCTCCAGTGGTGCATCTCATAAATTGTCTATGCAATTCTATTCTGTGTCATTCTTACCTGTCTTCCTCTATGATCATGCACCCATCTTCCCCCCTCTCCCAATACATTGGAGGTTTAACTGTAGACAGTTGACATTTGCTAAGTGCTACTCCTGGACTTGTGCTGTTCATGTTTTCTTTTGCGGCCACAGTGCCTGGCCCACAGTAGGCAGTTAATGAGTGATTGTTGGTTGATTAATTCATTAATGATATATGACTAGCTGACATCCTTTCCCATCATGAACCATTTCCTTGATGAATACTTTTATGTCACTTTTATGGTCATCATTGGTATGCTACTGCCTGCTTATACCTACCACATCTCTCCATCACTCTATAGATCACCCCACAATTCTGATTCTTTTGGAGATGAAAAAGTTCCATTATTTCCAATCATGTAACTTCGGCAGGAAATGTTGTTAAAAAGATGGGCAGTTGCATCAAGGTATAGCTTGAGATCAGCCAAAACGCTATATAAGTTGCCAAATGAAATTCATAAAGCTCTCCTCTTTTTTCCCATCAAATTCTTGGTTTAGCTATATGTCCCTCCATAGGGCCCAAGATATATGTACTGAGGAATTATCTCACTGAGCTGCCTACCCAACTACATGTCATAATCTGGGCACTATGCATTCTTCATCTACTTGGCTTTTCTATGTGAATTACTAGGCCAATCTCTTTGGAGTGGCAATGATTAGCAATGAAAAGACAATGTCTATGATGACAATGAGAGGAATTTGGAGAAATCATGTCTTCCTGTTTTATGCCTTGTTTGGTATAATTAGGGGATCATTAAACAATGTTACTCTGGTTAGATCTATCAAGCAATCTTACATGATACTAAAACGTGTATAGGATACCATATTGCCATCTTTGAGAGAGGAGAAAGGGGGGAGAGAGAAAAAAAATTGGAACTCAAAATCTTAAAAAAGTGAATGTTGAAAACTAAAAAAAAAAATAAAAAAATTCATAGAAGACAGCTTGCTAAAGTGAAGACCACATTTTGACCCAGCCAGTTAAATTTTTGTTGTTGTGGTCGTTTTTTAAATCAATAAGTGATAAATACAGCAGGATCTTACATTTTTACACACCCTTCAGTTATGTGGCTATGAAAATGTGTCTACTGTAGAAAATGATCTATGAAAGCCTGCCAATTTCCTTAACATATTTTCATCAAGTATACCCTTGATTCTCATAAAGATTTCATAGAAATGAACATGAAGGGATATAGGTAGGTAGTTTTGTTAATCTCTCTCTCTCCCTTAATGTTACTATATATGATTTCCCCCCCCCCTTTTTTATATGTTCCCCTTGGCATATCTTGAAGATCTACTTCTGAGGGACTTCAAACTTGTATCACCTTCACGATGAACTTCCTCCGTGTGCCTTTGTTCACGTTCAGTCATTCTTCACCAGCTTTATCTTCTTTCAGCACCATTTATACTTCCTCATATAGCACTTTGGGTATAGTTACACAAATATGGTATTGACTCTCATATCGGAACATTTGTCAACAAATGTACCAGGGAGTATAGAACTATGGTCAGAGTCCAGTGGAAATTAGGCCAGATTCTGAATAGTAACACTAATAATAGTTCACATTTATTAGCATTGTACAGTTTATAAAGCTCTTTGCTCATGGCAACCCTCTGAGTTAGCCATTCTAAGACATCTCCAGTTTAAAACTAAAGGTATTGAAGCTCAGAGAGGTTTACAAAGGGTCACACAGTTAGTAAATATCAGAATCGGGACCCAAACCCAAGCTTTTGTCATGAAATAATGAAGCACAGCATTATTACTATATTAATGCTCACTGCCAACATATACTTCATCGTTATTACACCTATTAAGTATTAGAAGGTAAAAATTTGGTTACATTTTGCTTGTTGAGAGACATTTTGAACCTAACTCTAGGATCAATTTCTATCACTTCCTCATTACAGTCCTCCCTTTTCTCCTCCTGAGCCCAGCAATGCCAATCTCTGACACCTGGATAGAAAATTACTATACTGGACATTTGTCTTGTGGGTAGTACAATTAAAAACTTAATCTTGTGACCCAGATTTTTGGATAATGTGTTTTTTTTTCATAAAACTCCTAAATTCAGCTCAGATCATGAACTAGCCCTGAATATTGTCATTTACTATCTTCAACAATTTGATCGAAGTTAGAAGGAAACTTACTGTGGTTTTAGTTTGCGTTTTTCTATTATAGACTTGAACATTTTTATGTAGTTGTTGATAATTTGTGTTTTTTCTTCTGTGAACTTCCTGTCCAGATTCTTTGTCTACTCATATTATAGAAAATGTCTCTTATTCGTTATACATTTGAGCCAGTTCCTTAAAAATTTTCGATGTTAGACTTTTAGCTGTGTTTTGATACACAAATTTTTCCTAGTTTTTTTTTTCCTTCTACTTCAGGATACATCGAATTTTATTCTTCAAAAGCTTTTTATTTTTATATATTCTTTCTCTATTATAATTCCTTTCAAGTCATGGCTTTTTAGAATCATGAGGAATAATTTTTGGAAATATTCTGTTCTATTTTTAAATTTTTACTTAACAATTCTACATCAATATTCATTAATGATATTCATCTGTAGTGCTCTTTCTTTCCCTGGTTTGCATATCTGAACCATATTTGCCTCATAGAAAGAAATGGGTAGGAATCTCTATTTCTGAAAGCAGTTTATATATCATTAGGATTATTATTATTATTTTGCTTTTTGAAGGGGGGAAGGCAGGGCAATTGGGGTTAAGTGACTTGCCCAAGGTCACATGGCTAGTAAGTATTAACTGAGGCCGGATTTGAACTCAGGTCCTCCTGACTCCAGGTCCAGTGCTCTATTCACTGCATCACCTAGCCACTCCAGGATTATTTTTTTATTTAAATGTTTGATAAAACTCATTTATGAATCCATCTTGTCCTAGTGAAGGCCAATTCAATTTCTTTTCCAATATTGGCTTGTCTCAAATACCTCTTTTTGTTTTGTACATTTGCGGAGTTTATATCTCTAAGGGTACTCATTAATTTCTTTTATATTTATAGTTTCATTATATACGAGATATAAAATGAACCTACTTGTATGTAACATTCTTCAATAATTTCTTTTATTTCTTCACCATATGCTTTAATTCCCCCTTCCATTTTTTTATTCAGATATTATGGTTTTCCCCTCTTCATTTTTATTGTGTTTTATCAACTGTACTGCTCTTTAAAAATAATTCTTGATTTTCTTTATGAAATCAGTTTTTAGCCCTTTAAATAGTTACTTTTTTCCTTTGATTTTCATAATCTCTTTTTTCTGAGGCAACTACGTGGTAGGATAGATGTGATGGACTGGAACCAGGAAGACCTGAGTTCAAATCTAGTCCCAGATATTTGCAATCTGTGTGACCCTGAGCAATCCCTTAATCACTGTCTGCCTCAGTTTCCTCATCTATAAAATGTAGATACAAATAGCACCAGCCTCACAGGGTTGTTGGGGAGATAAATGTAGATAATTTTGAGGAGATAAAAATGAAATAATATTTGCAATTGCTTTATAAACCATAAAGCATTACATAATTGCTAGGTATTATTAAGTTAATGAGGCTGATTTATTATGATATTTATAATTCATTCTCTCTTCTTTTTTTAACCAAAAAGAACTAAGTTCATTAGCCTTCTCTTTTTCTCTTTGTCTAGTAGAATGTAAAGTCTTTCAGGTTAGAGACTTTCATTTTTCACTTTGTATCCATAGTGCTTGTACAGTGAAAATGCTTCAGAAGTGATCATTGAATGGATTGTTAATGTAAGCATCTCTTCAAAATACATTTGCCTCTAAGCACTTCTTTGGTTGCACCTCATAATTTGTTATAGAATTATTATTGTTATATTAAATATATTTTATTACTTCATCTTTGACACAATCTTTTTGAGCAAATCATTTTAGTCACCATTTAGACTTTTATCTTTTAATCACATCTCTTTTACTGATTAGTATTTTAATTGCATAAGGTCTATGAAAGTAGCATTTTAAATGTCTGATTTTTGCTTTTATTTATGAGTTCTTTATGCCTCAGATTGAAGTCAATTTTCAAAAATGCCCCCTGTATATTCAAGTTGAAAAAATTTTCCAGTGCACCCATTAATTTCTATCAATATAACTATCAAACCTAATTTTTTTCCATATTGTTGCCCAATTTTATAACTTCTTTTTCATCTTTGTTTAACTTAGCAGATTCCCAAAGTCACATTTTGAAATTTCTGACCACTAATATTTTCTATCTAAATACTATTGTAGTTCAGTGTTTCCTTTATAAAGGTGCTTAGGACAGGGGAGGGGTGGAGCCAAGATGGAAGAGATGGCAGGAACTTGCCTGTTCTCTCTCAAATTCCCCTTCAAACAACACCTCAAAACAATTCTGGAATGGCAGAACCCACTAAAGGAAGGCGTGAAATAATTTTCCAGCCTAACACAACTTAGTAAATTGCCTGGAAAAGTATTCTGTACCAGGGTGAGAATGAATTGCACTCCACGCACTTTTACTTTCCACAGTCTTTAAGCAACATATTTTCCCTTGTGGAAATGTCCAGAAATGTTATAAAGAACTGAATATATATATATTTTTATCTTTGTATTTTATTCCTGGTTTCACTAGGTTAAGGATTCCAGAGTCAAACCAGATCCTCTTTGTCAATGTTGTAAATAATTTCCCAGCATTTTCTTTGTTTTCTCATGATGAGTAATCCTATGGGATTCAAATTGGGATGCCTTGATAAGCAATCTTTTTCTTAAGCACTTGTAAAATCCTTTATATTTATGAAGTTATGAAGTTTGGATAGAATCAGTCTGGGTAAGAGAAATTTGACTTTTGTCTCTAAGGATGTAGGGTGAATTCTGTTGTTTATCTTTTGATCTAACTAGTTCTAGGGAAATTTATTGGGCAATATCTTGGAAAATGGTGGTTAGACTTTTTTTTCAGGTAATTCAATGATTCTTATATTATCTCTTTAAACTTGGTCTTCAAAATCGATCATCTTTGCACGTAAACTCTTCGAGCCTTTTCTCAGCTGAATTGTCCTTTGAGTTTGTTTTGCTTCATTTTCTACTGTTGTTGCCAATATACCTTCTGCCTATGAATTTTATCTCCCATTGATTGTATTCCCTAATTCAGATTTTTTGAGGCTTTCTCCATGTTTCTGCTTTTGTTATCAATTTGTTTTATTCCCCTTTAAACTAATGATGGATCTCATTATAGACACAAGGCCATAGATTGAGACGTGGAAGGGATCTAGTTCAATATCTTTATTTTACAGATGAGGAAACTGAGGCTTTCTTTACCAATGCAATTTCTTGAAAAGTATTTTCCAATTTTATGCATGTTTTTCTAGTTCCAGTTTTGTTCATTAAACAATTTTTAAAAGTTATGTTGTTATTTTTTCCTATTTGGTGACTCAGTCTCCACTGAAGGAGGGGGGAAAGAAGAGGCATTTCATTAGACATCTCATTTCCTACTACGTTGTACTTATTATGGATTTCTTTGTTTTTTCTGGTTGCTTTCATTTTGGATTTCTTTGACTTCTTTACCATGCCCATTCTTTTGTTTGTCCTTTCCCATTAGATTGTAACCTCCTTGAGGGTAAGCATTCTCTTTTTTTTCTTTTCTGTGTGTGTGTGTGTGTGTGTTTGTTAACATTTAACATTTGTAAGAAACCTAAAAACATAAAAATTTCAACCACCCTACCAAAATTAATGCAGAAGTACTTCTGCTTGGTTTCCATTCCCCAGAACCTAATATTTACCCCTGCCCCCCTCTTCAGCTTCCTTTCATTCATTGTCTTCTCCTGTTGGATCGTAGCGGGTAGGGACTATCTTTCTTTTTCTTATTTGTATCCCAGTGCTTAGCATAGTGGCTGTGCACATAGTAGGTGCTAATTGAAGTCCAGCTGCACTTCCAGATTGAAGCAGGGCAGGATGCACTCAGGTTTCTGAAATCCCTGATGTACTGGGAAAGGAGAGAAGAGAAAGGAAGATATGAGGATTAGATGAAAGTTGGGTTTCTACCTCGTTAACAGCTGAAGGAAGCTGCAGTTTACATCAGCCCTTTCTTTGTTAACAATCTACCCTTTAGGATCAAAGGAAGCTAAATAAGCTAAGAGCATGTCCTAAGGAAAGACCCTCTCTCTAAACCTCCTTCGGAATCCTTCTATGGCTGGGTGCCCTGTGAACTGACCTGGAAAGCAGGAAGCTTACCAGAGCATTTCACTGTGAGAATTAGCCCTGAGAACAGCAGAGACCCGAGGGTTTGTCTATCTGTGATTTAATGGTGATCTCCAGTGTAATAGCTATGCAGAAAATACAAGCTGGTTTTTCTACTAGCGAAAGTGAAAGAGGGGCAGCTAGGTGGTGCAGTGAATAGAGCACCAGCCCTGGAGTCAGGAGGACCTGAGTTCAAATCCAGCCTTAGACACTTAACACTTACTAGCTATGTGACCTTGGGCAAGTCACTTACCCCAATTGCCCTGCCTTCCCCCCTCCAATAAAAAAAAAAAAGAAAATGAAAGGCCTGGAGAAAAGACCTCCACTTTCAAAGTCCTCTAAGAAAATCCTCCAAGAATGAAAGAAACCCTCTGGGTTGCTGTGACAACCATATGCCGTGTAATTAGGGTGCAAACTTAGAGAATTTTATGTTTTTTAAAAGGCAAACATTTATTAAATACTGAATAAGAGGATATTATTCCTTCCTTCACCCCATACCTTAGATAAGCCCCTTTGCCCTTGCAAAGGCCTCAGTTTATAAGGTGAAAAGAATAGTAAACACTGGAACAGAACCTTTAGGGACTCAAACCACTATCACTAAAATGTGCTGAGGCTTTGCCTCCCAAAACCCTTGTTTTGAAATTGGTTTGTAAACATCATTTAAAAAAATGTGTACAAGGAGTGAAGACAAAAAGTCTTAATGGCATTCAGGGCAGAAGAAGTTAAGGTCAAGGAAGAGGAAGTCCCACCCAAATTAGACAAGTGATTCAGAAAACAGGAGGACAATAGTCTTGGTGGTCTGGTTGTTTGTACATCTGGTGCCAGCAACTAAATTACCCATGACCACCCATTGGGGGAGAAAATGGCGCCCTCTAAATTTCCTTTGCTAGGAAAAGCTCCACATGCCCTGCCTTAGTTTTGACTTTGCATCTAGTGTGTGTTAGTTTGTTGCTGCTGTTGCTGCTGTTGTTAAGGTCTCTGGTTTCATTTGTGGAGAAGAAGTCAGGATGGATAAGTTGCTCCAGTATTACTGCCACTTGTTGGTCAGTAACCAAAGATCACATTTTCAAGTACCAACAATTAAGTTAATGAATTTAGATGATTAGCTTTATGCTTCCTAACACCCTCTTCTCTCTTTTCAGATATTCCATCACTCTTACAGTGGTAGGAAGAGAGGCTTACACAGACCTGAGAGCTATTTTGTAATTGTGTTTATTTTATTTAATTGGTTTATTTAATATTTATTTAGCAATCCATTTAATAATGCATTTGATAATTTAATTTTAAGTTAATTATTTTATTTATGTAGAATCCTTCCTCACCCACATTCTAGCTGGACCCTGGATCCTTTCTCAGCCTCAGTTTCCTCATCTGTGAAATGGGGATGATAATAGCCCCTACTCTACAAGGTTATCATGAGGACCAAATGAAATAGTATATATGTGAAGCACTTTGCAAACCTTAAAGTATATCAGTGTTAGCTATTATTATTATTATTAAACCAGTTTCATTGGTTAAATAGTTATTGCTTTTCAGGAACAGATAAAGTGCTTAAATTTCATAAGGCACACCTCAGGGCAGGTAGTTGGATTCATTCATCCAACAAATATTTGAATATCTATTATTTTATTCAGTTTAACAAGTTTTGATTAAGCAGCTAAAAGGAAGCAAGGAATAATGGGTAGAGAGCCAGCCTCATAACCAGGAAGACCTGGGTTCATGTCCTGGCCTTGTAGAGAAGATGGATTTGAGTTGGATTCTACAGGATTGGTAGAATTCAAAAGCAGAGGGGGGAAGGGATTCTTAGCACAGATAAATGTGAGCCAGAGACCCAGAGGCAGGAAAGCATAGCATGTGTGTAGAGGGGTGGAGAAGAGATTAGAGAACGCTAGGAGAGGACGAGGATGAGAAAAGGTTGAAAGGGCAGGAAGATGTTCAGAAGTTCATCTTTCAGACTCCACCCTGGGGCCCTGTTGTCCTGGTGGGTGGGTGGGTGAGTGAGTGAAAACTCACATCCACCCATTGTATCTAGCCAGCCCCAGTCAATGCTTCATATCTCATCCAGCTATCATGTCCCATCCAGCTGTCACCCAGAATCCAGGGCCTGCCCACCATGGCCATCTTTCCATCACATTCCACCTCCCACCCCCTGTCCCCACTGCTGGATCTTTTGCTCTATGAATGATAATCAAATAAAAACTGCCATTGCTCCTGGAAAGGGTCTGATAATCTGCTGCCCTATAGTTCCCATTCACAATTCCTGTAATAAGCTGAACCAAAACTTCCTTCCCTTGACCACTGCCCAGTATTGGAGCTTTTTTTTTTCCACATTAGAATATAAATTCTTCCAGGACAAGGACTCACTTTTATATCTCTCTCCTCTAGTCATGATTCTCCATGCTAGTTCTGCTCTGTAAATGGCCATCCAGCTCCCACTTGAAGGCTTCCAGTGATAGGGAATTCACAGTTTTCCTTGCTTTTGGAAGCTATCTACAAACATAGCCACATCTAGGTTTGGCTGGCAAATAGTTCCAGGAACACTTGTTCCTTAAGTGTTTTCTTTCCACTGCAAGGAAGAGGGAACAAAAACTACAATTTTATCTCCAAGTCACTGAAGTGACCCCGTGGTAAAGGGGACCAGATGGTTTCATTAGGATAACACAGTTAGCTGTGCTTGCATAGGTAGATTAAGTCTTTTTTTTTTTTTTAAAGCAATTGGGGTTAAGTAACTTGCTCAAGGTTACACAGCCAGTTATTATTTCTGGGTGTGGTGCTGAGTATCTGAGCCTGGATTTGATCCAGGTCATCTCGACACTGAAGCCGGTGCTCTTACTCACTGAGCCACCTGGCCACCCCTAAGCAATCGGGGTTAAGTAACTTGCTCAAGGTTACACGGCCAGTTATTATTTCTGGGTGGGTGCTAAGTGTCTGAGCCCGGGATTCGATCTCCAGGTCTTCTCAACACTGGAGCCGGTGCTCTTACTCGCTGTGCTACCTGGCCACCCCTAGATTAAGTCTTCTTAAATGGACTATCTTCAATATATTAAATGAAGTTGTAGTCAGGCTGGTTATGAGAAGCCTGTTGGACCCTCACTTCTTCCTGAGTAAGGGTCTCATCCACTAGAGCTCTCCAGGCCCCAATCTACATGACAGGCCATGGACAGAGTGAAATCATCATGACAAACCCTCTAAGAGTGCCTTCTGATTATTTTAATAGGCCAGGGATAGGTATTTGGTGAGTTTGGGTCATGAGAGTCTTGGGTTTAAGTCACAGGACCCAAGGAAATGCCTTTATACCCTTGGGGAGAGGGTGAAGGAGAGGCAATAAAACCAGAAGGGGGGAAATATCTGATAGATCATTATTCCTGGAGGGCTCTCAGTCATTCCTTTCCCAGGCATATTCCTCCTCCTTTTTACTCTCCAAAAAATTCCCCTTTTCATCTTTTGGCTTTTAGTTTTGCCTTAGGAGGATTATTCTGGTTTCCTTAGACCCTTAATGTTACATCCCAGCTACACAAGACGAGCCTACACAGGGAGAATATAGTGCTAGTCACACTTTGACCAGTGGAACCAATTAGTGGGTTAACTGGGAAGAAAAAGAAGGGTGAAAGGAGATCTGAGGCAAAAGTACCTATAGACGCATATTTTGTTGTAGTTGTTTAGTTCTTTTTAAGTCATGTCCTTTTGGGGTTTTCTTGGCAAAGATATTGGAGTGGTTTGCCATTTCCTTCTCCAGCTCATTGAACAGATGAGGAAATTGAGGCAAACAGGGTTAGGTGACTTACTCAGGGTCATGCAACTACTAAGTGTCTGAGACAAGATTTGAACTCAGGAAGATGAGTCTTTCTGACTCCAGGCCAGGCACTCTTTCCCTATGCCACCCTGCTGTCCTCAGACACATAACTAGGGAATAATAGGGAATTGGGTTTGGGGATAACTGGCCCTTACTATTATGTTAATTTTTCTGTATATGTGTGAAAAACAAAAAGTAGTATGGAGATATTTGGGGCTGTGTCTTTGTAGATTAAAAGAGCATTTGTCAGGCATTCTATAACAATCTCCTGCCCCCATACCTTTGCACAGGCTGTCCCCCAATGCCTGGATTGCTCTCCCTCCTTTCCTGTTTCTTGAAACCTCTAGTTCACTTTAAGGCCTAGTTCAAATTCCACTTCCTTCAAGAGGCCTTTCCTGATTTCTCCTAGCTGTTAAGTGTTCTTAATCATAGTGTCCTGTGATTTTAAACTGTGTGGAAATGCTTTATATCCAAATATGTGCATATATGTATATCTGTATATGTAGAGATATGTATATATGTGTGTATATACATATATGCCTAATATATACACATATATACACGTGTATATGTTGATATTTCCTTGACTGAGACGATGTTATTCAAATGTAAGATCCCTGAGATCTCACTTTCATATTTGTATACCCCAACACAATGGCACCTTGTCTGCCACATAGTAAAAACTTAATAAATGCTTGTTGATCAATTGATCCATTAAATTCTTGTCCATGCCCAAAGGCTTTGGACTCCCTTTAAATATATATCTATATCTCTCTATCTCTACATATGACTTTGCTAAGTAAATGAATTATATAAATGTAATTGAAGTGACTATTTAACCTGTTCAAAAGAGCCAACTGTTTTGTAATACAGTACATGAGAGATGCTCATATACAGGAGGTGGGGGTGGAATTGCCTTCCACTACACACATTAGTTAATGGAATCATAGAAAGTAAGGGAGAGCTGTAAGCTGTACCTGTAAGGTAATGAGTCTTAATATGATAATGAAGTGCAAATGCCTCTCTGGTCCCTCATCGTCCTTTTATGAAATGTGAAGGAGTTCCTAGCTTTACCTTCGATGGCAGCCTGCCATTGATTGGGAAAAGACTGGTCCCAAACCCTAGAAGCCTTTATAAAGATGATCTTACCATGTCCTGGAGATACTTGAACTGTCTTAGAGTTCAGGGGATGGAGAGCAGAGAAAAACTTTGTAGAATGTGACCCGTGTGACTCTACTAGGGCATCTAGATTGTAGGACAGGGATTTTTTTTTTAATCTTACCCTTCATAGTGAAGCACTATTTGACCAGTAGGAGACATCAGTAGGGAACAATTCAGAGAGTCCAGCTATTCAAGGTAGAGAGCAGACCTCTCTATAAAGATACAGAAAGGCAGGATTTAAGGTGAGAAGCAGTTTCAAGGATGTAGGATTCTGGCAACACTGTGAGAAAACTGACTATGGATTCAATATACTGGCAGTTGAGAGTTGAATTTTAGGGAAGATCAGACCTGGGGAGGGAGGCCAGTGGGGTGACCCCCACCTCACAGGAAAGCCCCATGAGAAATCCAGGAGAAGAGAAAACAATTAGTGCCCTAAAGCACCAGAGGTGTGAGTTGCCTTGTCCACATGTGTGCCTTATTACCATTATACTCTAAATTTGTGCCCACTCTTCCCACAGGTGCTGTGTGTATCTATGGGAAAGTATGCCCCAGGTTTATGGGGAAATGTTTTGTAGCTACTCTTCTTACTATGCCACCTTAGTAAATGCCTTTGCTTTGAGCTAATTGTATCTACTGGCTGACTATTAAAGGTAAGATAACCAGTGGGGGCTTAGGAACCATAACTGTAGGAAAACAGACCCACAGAGTACCTTAGAATCTGGAATTGAAAGTAGCCACTCTTTTGGGGACCCTATCTTGAAACCCGTGATTATGAAGTTGGAAATGTGTCCCAGAAAGGATGCCACATACATAAAATTGATGTGCTAATTAAGAATTACTCATTAAAGAAACCCAACTTGCTAATGGCTTGGTTAGTGGAATTCAAGTTGTGATAGTATGTTATTCAAGTGAGTTATTAGTATGATAACTAATAAAGTATTTTTGAATAATATTTTCTTTTCTAATTACATGTAAAAAATTTTTAGCATTCATTTTTAAAATTTTGATTTCCAAATTCCCTCCTTCCTTCCCTGAGATGGTAAGCAATTTAATATAGGTTATACATGGTATGTGAAATATTAAAGCTTCATTTCTTTAGGAAAGACTTTATAACGCATTCTTTTCACCACTTTGGATTGGCCTCTTTTGCCAGGTGAAGGTTTACCATATAGATGACTGGCACTGTGGCCCAGTGGAAGGAGCACTTTTTTAGCCTCAGAGAGCCAAGGTTTTAACCCTACCTCTTGTCCGTGTAACCCTGGGCAAATGACTTAACAATACTAGGCTTCATTTTCTTCATCTAGCAAATGAGGGGATTGGGTTAGATGACCTTTTTCCAACTCTAGATCTGTGTTCCAAATGGAATTAAACCTCCTCCCGCCTCACCCACCTTAATTTTAGGAAAGACAGGGTACCTGGCAGAGTATATAGAGTGCTAGACTCAGAATTACAAGGACCTAGATTCAAGTGTGACTTCTGATACAAATGGGCTTTGATCCTGGGTACATCATCTAACTTCTTGGTGTTCCATGGACCTTTCTAAGGCTATAAATTATAGACCAGTGGCAGATCTTCATTAATGGGTGGGTGAAATCACAGGTTCCATAGCTCTACCTACCTCTCTTGGTAAATAAATAAATAGCATTGACCAAACCCTCCCTTATCATTCTCTACACTGGTTGAGTTTTTGAACTGTTGCTATAAAGCACCCCTCAAAAATTATCCTGGGATTTCAGGTGCCACAACTAAATTCATGGAGGAGAAGAGATAATGTAATACATGTTACTTGGGTACTTTGGTATATTTATCTTTGCTGATATTTTGCTGCCTTTTCTAACAGGCCGTGAAGCGGTTCTTGAAACAAGAATGCAAATGCCATGGGGTGAGTGGATCCTGCACCCTTAGGACCTGCTGGCTGGCCATGGCTGACTTTAGAAAGACAGGAGATTATCTTTGGAAGAAGTACAACGGGGCCATCCAGGTGGTCATGAATCAAGATGGCACTGGTTTCACTGTGGCTAACAAGAGATTTAAGAAGCCAACTAAAAATGACCTGGTCTATTTTGAAAACTCTCCAGACTACTGTATCAGGGACCGAGATGCCGGTAAGCCCAAGTCACTTCTTGTAGGGGTCACTGTTTAGATTCCCAGGTGACACCATTCAATTAAAGCCCCATATCTACAACTGATTCTTTGAATAATTTTGTTTCGTTGCTTCTGTCAGACCTAGAGCTCACATAATTTATACATTTAATATTCAAAAGTGGAGAAAGAGTTCCTAAATCAACTGAACAAGGATTCATAAAACCTATATTGCCATAACGAACCAGAGTTTTGGGGAAGATGGAGGCATATTGTATAGGGTTTAAGTTTAAAGGTTCCTTTACATCAAAGGAGTCTAAATAGATATATTTTTAATATATGTATATATACATAGGTGTAATGTGTGTGTGTGTGTGGACTTATAGAGGGCAGGAGCAAAACAATTTCATTGTCTTTATATTGGAGGATTTTGGACAAATATCCATGCCCCTCAATAGGTAAATATTTCTTGTGTACTTTGAAATTAATTTAGGGTACCCAAGCAGAAGATACTAAATGGAGATGTACTAATGACATTCTGAATAATGAGTAAGCCAAAGAACAAATCATAGAAACAATTAATAGATATGTGAATAAGATTGATAACAATGAGTTAACATACTAAATTTCTGGGATGTGGCTGTATCAGTCCTCAGAGAAGAAAGCTCTGAATGGAAACATAATTAACAAAATTTTTAAAGGGAGGAGTAATGAACTGAATATGTAATTTTTAAGAAAACTAGAAAATCAACATGCTTTCAGAGTACTTAATATAATTAAAGGAATTACAATGAATCTGCTCTCTGAGGGCAAATTACTTGATATTCTATCATGTCACTCTGCGACTTTCAGCTGATTCCTTTTCCATTTCTTCACACAGTAGCAGATCCATCACTGTCGACATATGTCTGAGTAGCTACCTGTCCATTTTGTCATTACCTGTATTATCTTGATTAAAGATTTGAATCGTAGAAATCCAGTAGACATGTGAGGGATTAGAGGGCATGATCTTTCCACTTGACCATTTTTGTCCCTGATGCTATACTAAACTCATTATTTAATCCCCTTTGTATTTTTTTTAAGTCACTTCAGTGAAAAAAAAAAAACCAGCCAGTGGTTGTATGTATTCTTAACTGTAGTCCTGCAGCTTTCAGGATTACTTTCCTATCTTCCCCACCCCTCACCCCCCATTCCAGTCATCTTCTAATTTCAACTTATCTTGTATGTTCTCAGTTTTACATGTTTCTCTCCTATTAGAATGTAAGTTCTCTGAGGGCAGGAACTGTTTTTTTTTTTTCCCCTGTTTCCTTTGTATTAATAGTGGCCTGCAAAGCCTGGCACCAAGTATGTGCTCAATAATTCTTGCTGGGGTGGCTAGGTGGTACAGTGAGTAGAGCACCGGCCCTGGAGTCAGGAGAACCTGAGTTTAGATCCGGCCTCAGACACTTCACACACACACACACACATGCACGCGTACCCGTGTGACCTTGGGCAAGTCACTTAACTCCAATTGCCCTACCCTTCCCCCTCCAAAAACAGTAATAATAATTCTTGTTAATTGATTGATTGATCATATAGACCAAGTAACAAATTATTTTTTTAATTGGCTTCATTTTTCACTTTTTTGTGAAATGTGTGGGTACAGCCTCAAACTCTGTGTTGTTAGGCTTTGTTTAAGTAGGAAGATACAGACACAAATACAGCTATGCGGAGACTGACTGGGGGCAGCTAGGTGATGCAGGTGGATTTAGAATCAGGAAGATTCATCTTCATGAGTTCAAATCTGGTGAAGATACTTCCTAGCTGTATGACCCTGGACAAGAATCTTGTTTGCCTCAGTTTCCTCATCTGTAAAATAAGCTGGAGAAGGAAATGATAAACCATTCTAGTATCTCTGCCGAGAAAACCCTAAATGGGTCATGATAACTCAGACCGAAAAATGACTCAACAGGAGACTGACTTTGTTGTTTCTTTATCTCTGAACATTTGATACTATTTAACAGTTATTGTGTCAAGGAATGCCTTTCTCCCTTTTTACACATTTAGAAAATAACAATAATTAACATTTAAGATTTGCAAAGTGTCTTAAATAATATTATTTGGTGTAATACAGAGGTGTCAAACTCTCCTCCACCAAATGGCCCTCAAATCTCCTGACTCTCAGCAAGTCTCTTAACCTCACTGTGTCCTAGACTGTGGTGTCAAAATCAGATAGAAGACCACTAAGCCATACATGCAGATCTTTGCAGCCGTGTGTTGACTTAATTTTAAAATGAAATATTATCGATGTTTTATTGTATTCGTATTTATTTTGGTAAATATTCCCAATTATATTTTGATCTGGTTCATGCAGTACTTGGGAGTGTTGGGTTGTGTATTTGACACCCATGTTTTATAATTATCATCCCAATTAATGATGCTGGGGAGGGGTTTTGAAGCATCTGCCACAGATGGCTAGATAAGCTGTGGCTTCATCTGGGCTATGTCCTTGTGACTGTCATTACAGGGACTGCATAACCTACAGCCTATGCCAGTCTGTGTTAGGAACACTCCTCATTGCTTCTGCCACTGTACACTAAGGAAAAAATGGCTCCATTCTTGAAGGATACATCTACTTCACCACTATTAAGGGCTTCTACAACCTGTTGCTGTTCCTTATTGAATCACACCTGAGAAATAGTTTGGCTTCTGCTAGATCTGATGCTGATCAATCACTCACCTTTGAGGTGTCACCCACAGAGCAGGAGGCTTCTCGGCTGCTGATGCCTTTCTGTCCCTGTTGCTGATTTAATATTGACAAACGTGGGTTGGGGCATTTCTCCCCCTTCCTCTTGCTAAGGGGCCCTTCTACTTTGGATCCAGGGCTGAAGTCCACCCTGGGTTCCACCCTAGAAGAAGCCTGGTCTCTAATGAGAGGGGTTAGGTTCCCTTTTTTCACATTCTTGGCTGATTAACTTCATCCTGATACCCCAGAGATAAATTATTTAAAACTTTGATTTAGACTCATGTTCAGAGTTCCCTCCCAGAAGTGTGGGAGTGGGGGAGTATAAAGGTACACAAGACACAACATGAGTCAAGTATGGGACAACAGTTTGTTTGCTACCCTTAAAAGAAATGTTAAGCACAAAAGACTCTCTTAAGTGTGAGCTGACAGTAAGACTTTAATAAAACAAACCACAGTGCTAACTACTGTTATACCAGTCCAGAATGTTGATACTTAAAATCATCTAAACACAAAGCACTTTTCAGCACTGCTAATTAGGCATTATACATTTCTCCTTTGCTCTGCACCATCTTCCTCAAAGTTTATGTCTTCTATCGAGCCAGGCCAGGGATCCTCCTTTTTTAATTTTTTTTTAGTGACTTGTTAATATAACAGCTGTCCTTGCCACTGGTCAGCTCTCCATTGGACCCAGGACCTTGAAATCTCTCAAGCTCACAAGCTCAACTCCAAGCTTGGATCACATCCACCTCAAGAACAAGATTCCATCATCTAGAAAAGTGAATAGAATTTGGAAAAGGCACCCAGGGGACTAGCCACAAGTGGAACTAGATGAATTCATGTTCTACATGGAGAAGTAGCAGGAATGGGAGAGAGCACAACCCATCTTCTCACTCCCATGGGGGGAGAGTAGAAAAAAACAGAAGAGCAGGAAAAAATGAGCAAGAAGCTATCTCTCCTTTTCCAAAGGTCCACTGAGTCATTGGCTCCTCTGGCTCATCAGTAAATGAGGGCATCACTTTATTATTTGAAAACACCCATGTCCTTCAACCCCAAGCCACCCCAGCACCAGAAGCGGCCGGGAAGTTCATCATCTCAGATGTGCCCAAATGTTGAGTCACCAATGCCCCTTGGAAGTTTCCATGGGAGCTCTGGATCACACTGACTGGGATAGCCCCTATGGGCCAAGTCATCTTTCATTACCATAAAAACTGACATCACACCACCAAAGATATGAATCTTCCAGTAGCATTTCTTTGGTCCTTCCATTCTCTGTATCAGATCTTGCCAGGTAGTGGTAGGAAGCTAAAATGTCACATTGGTCAGCAACTACTGGAAAGACTGGCAGAGGGAAGCTGGGGCCAGTCTGAGAAAGATTGGCTCTGAGATATTACTTTGGGTCAGGTTAAGGTGGATACTCTCAAGGAAGTAAGTTTACTAGCTGTTCTTAGCAATCTGTGGGGAAAACCTGAGCCCAGCCAGGTAGGAGAATCTGAGCTGAACCACAGCTAATTCAGCAAGCTGGATTTTCTTTATAATATAAAGAAAAGACAACAGAGCAGAGAATGAGGGATGAACAGAAAAGCTGTACATTCAATTTCCTGAGCAGACTGAGACAAGATCCTAGGAAAGTTGAACGGAAACAGTCTTTCACTGTGGACACAAGTTATCCAGCTACAAAATGAAGTTACTCAGAGGTGGTCTTCTTCTTCCTCCTCTTCCTCCTCTTCTTCCTCTTCCTCTTCTTCCTCCTCTTCTTCCTCTTCCTCTTCTTCCTCTTCCTCTTCTTCTTCTTCTTCTTCCTCTTCCTCTTCTTCTTCTTCTTCCTCTTCTTCTTTCTTCCTAAGCTATCTTAGAGATGGCCTCATCCAAATGCCTCAAAGGAGTCCACTATCCTGACTTTCCATAAATTATTTTAGTTAATCTTCCAGGAAGGCCTCCCTAGGATCTGAGGTTAGGTTTCATGAGGAGGCAGTGGTCTTTCTAGAGTTCCCTGGTCCAATCCTCCGTGCTCTACCTTCTCTACCATTCAGGAGCTGCTTCTTCTATCTCTGGTGTTTCAGAATGACCAGGATAAGTGGCTTTTCTTTTCAGTTAATATCATGGCAGAGTTCATTAGGGAGAAACTCTGACAAGGTAAGACAATTTACCAGGTGGGCTGGCATTGTACTTTTCAATGTCTTAAGGGCCATGGTCTTGGTAGCCCAGGAGCCAGCCACCCCCACTTCAAAATGCCAGTGCCTCTTTGGTACATTGAGAGAAGTCCATACTTCTTACCCTGAAATTGAAGGTCCTTCATGATCTGTTTCCAGCCTTATCTTCTGTTCTTGCCTTACATTTGCCTCTAAATACTCTTCCCCATGACTTGTGCTTAGATCGTGTGTGCGTACATGACTAGTGCTTCTGTGATTTGGTGCTTTGATAATGTTCTTCCCTTTATGTGGGATGCCATAATTCCTACTCTCCTGCCCCTTTTCCAGTAATAATAGTTAATAATAATTGTGCTAATAATAGCTAATATTTACATAGGATATACTTTTATATAGTATATATTTATATAGTATATTTCAGGCACTGTTCTAAGTACTTTACAAATATTACCTCAATTGATTTTCATAATAACCCTAAAGAAGCAGGTGCTATTATTATCCCCAGATGAGGAAACTGAGGCAAACCAGAATGTGAAGTTCCTGAGGGTTTTATACACCCCCAAAGTATTTAGTGCAAGACCTTCGGGCCTTCAAGTGATATTACAGTGGGGAAAACCTGGGTTTTGGAGGCAGAAGGCCCAGGTTTTGGAGGCAGAAGGCCCAGGTTTTGCTATTTATGAACAGTGTGATCTTGGTCAAATGACGTCAAGCTTCTGAGATTCAGTTTCCTCATCTGAAAAATGGGTTTAATGGTGGTTGTAAGACCTACCTTAAAGTATGGTTGGGAAGATTAAGATAATTTATAAAAAGTGCTTTGCAAACTACAAAATATCATTCAAGTGAAAGCTAATATTTGTTGACTTTATTCCACAAAGAAGAGTAAGTCTATCATGGCGGGGGGAGGGAATCTTTATTTTCACCACTACTATCTGCCTTCTATACTCAATTTTTTTTTGTCTTGCTTCAGTGTCACTGCTTCAGTGGTCATAGGAGACAATCCCATGACAGTTTTCTTAGCCAAAAAAAAAAAAAAAGTAAAAACCTATGCTAGGGAAAAAATTCCAAGTGGTCTTGAATAGTTAAACATCTTAATGAAGGGCTGATAGAAGGATCTAGCTTCTTCTCTCTCACTTTGCAAATTCCAGATCTCCTTTACAAAATGATGGTGGGAGTGAGAAATAAGGCATTTTTTGAAAGCCTTTTAAAACACATTGAGCCACTTCTGAACTGCCAATAATCACACACCCTTTTTCTTTTCAGCCTGTTCAGGAACTGCTAGCTGCTAGAATGAGCCAAAACATAGAACAACTTGTACTGTAGATGGGAAGTAGTGTGAGGGTTGTGTAAGAGACACTTCATTTATTAAAACTTCACATTTTCCTTCCCCAGAGGGGAACCCTTACCTCCCTGATGCGCTTTACCAGTACCTCCATCAGCCTCAAATCGGCAGCTGTTCACACCTGTCTGATTTTTACAAACGTGCTGTTCCCTCACCTTTCACTCTCTGCCAGGCCACAGAGGGTGGGATCAATTTTTTACATTGAACACCAGGTGCAGCAGATTTTCTGCTGGAAAATAAGAGCAAAATTGTGCCCCAGTCTATAAGCAGTGGTACCACCAAGGCTGCCAGCTTGGGTCCCCCTTCTGTAGAGGTCTACCACCTGTAGTCTAGCCAGAAATAGAGAAATAAATACTGAAACCACTGAAATCACTCCCCAGGTTACACTCTGAGCATGTTAATCTTTCTGAATTAATTACAATGAAATTGCAAAATGAAACAGACTTGGTGATTGGGAACAAAGTCCCAAATAGACGAAAACTGAAATTTTGTGCCAGGTTTTCAAAACATAATGATTATGAGGCACAGTGTTACATGTTTATGGAGTGGAATAATGGAATCATTTACACACACACACACACACACACACACACACACACACACACCCCTACGCTGATAGATCATAATAATCAGGTTTATTTGAAAATGGAAAGAGAAGAATCAAGGATGGACCTGACCTGAATTTGCAAACCTGGGTGATTGGGAGTATAATAGTACCTTTAACAGGTAGAAGAGTTTAGAAAATGAAGGGGTTTAGTAGGGAAGATTATGAGTTTTTGATCATTGAAATAGAACACTTAATGTTTGATGGTGAAAACTGGGATATGACCATGGCCATGTGTGGCTGCCATGGAATGCAGCAGTAAGTCATGGGATTTGATTGAGAAAAGATTGAGGAACTGGGAGGTAAGCAGTTTAGAGGAGCATTCATATGTATGTTGAAGTACCATAGTAAGAGGTTGTAGCAGCAAGCACCCCAAGCGTCCTCAGGGTTTGCAGCTACCACAGGTTCTTGGATCTGCTTTGTTAAAGGAAAGCAACTCAAAATGGGTTAACAAGCTTACTTTAATCAGTCAGACATATATCGTTTACCTTGTTCAGGAGAAAAGGTCAGCACCCTGAACCTCAAAGTATACAGGCATAATTATCAAGACAGAAACATCAAGTAGACAGATTTCCAAACTGTCCAACCATTACATCCATACCCAGTCAACATCTGGGTTTCCACATTCTGGGTTTTTCAAAGCCGGGGGACTCTCAACAACGGCTTCCCAGAATTCAGATCAAATCACAGAACACTTCTCAAAGTGAGTCCCAAAACAAAGCTACACATCAGGGCTTATATAGCCTTCTCCTGGCTCAGAGAATGTAACAATCTTATTGACCCACTGGCCAATCAAAAAGTATCTACTGAAAAACAAGCCTCCCTCCCCAGGCTTCTGGTGCACTTTAGCCTAGGGGCAGGGAAGATCTTTAAAATTTACATTCGCATTACAGAGGTCACCAGTTGGGAAGGAAAGGAAGACCATTACCCAACATTTTGAAAAAGGTAGTAGAATACCTGGGCTAGACAACAGCCATGGTGGTCTGAATTGGGAGATACATTTTGATAGAATGAATTCAAAGGAAGAACAAGCATTAGCAAAGGAAAAGTCTGGATGGATGGGGCCATGGGGAACAAGAAATACTCCGATTCTCCCTCCAGGACTAGAGATATGAGAGAGTAGCCAATGCTGGAGAGGACTGCCAGAGATGCAAAGTCTCCTAGGATAGGCAGAATCTCTCTGGTAAAGCCATCAAGATGAAAATAGCATGAAGAGTTTGTTCCTTATGGAATGGAAACTCCAGAAGCCATAATGGGAACCAGCAGAGTTTTAGGAGAGAAGAGGATAAACTCCAAGATTAAAAGGGTGGAGGTTGAGGAAGAAGGTGCTTGATTTAATTCCTTACCACCGAGATTGGAAGGGAAACAGGTTGTGGAAATTTGTTCCTAACAGGGGACAGCAGAATGAGAGGAAAGTGAAAGAACCAAGTGAGTAGTGGAGACAGGGCTGAAACTGCAGACTTGTCTCTTTCTACCATGCCAGGATGCTTCTGTTGCCTCATGTTAAACAGCGTGGCATACAGGCACAACAATATTCACTGACTTTCTAAGAAGAGACAGTGATTTCTTTACTATTTTAACTCTGCTCTGCCTTATCTCAATCATAACCATAGCTGACACTGATTTATTAAAAAAAATTGAATTTGAACGTAATTGTTTCAGCCATGTCTGGTTAGTGTTTGGCATAGCTAGGCATACGGTAGGTGCCTGTCAGAGTTCCTAGATGATTTTGTTACTGCTCAATCGTTTTTTCAGTCACGTTCAACTCTTCACTACCCTATTTGAGGTTTTCTTGGCAAAGATACTGGAGGAGTTTGCCATTTCCTTCTTCAGTCCATTTTACAGATGAAGAAACTAAGGGAAACGGGAGTAAATGACTTACTCAGGGTCACCCAGCTAGTTAAGTATCTGAGGCCAGATTTGAACTCATAAAGATGAGTCTTCCTGACTCCGGTCCCTGTGCTCTTCACAGTATAGTACTACCTAGCAGTCCCATTCAATTGCTTGGAATATACATATAATGAGAGACAGCAGGATGTAGTAGGTAGGGAGTTGGCCTTGGAGTCAGGAAGCCCTAGACTTAAGTCCTATTTCTGGAATGTACTGGCATCTGCCAGAATGAGCAAAAAGACAGGATGATTTGTAGGTGAGAAGTAGCATAAAGGACACTTCATTTATTAAAATTACACACTTCTCCAGGAAAATCACTTATTTTCTCAGTATTCTAGGAGCTTTGGGACTTGGAGTCAGGAAATCATGAGCTTGAATCCAGCCTCAGGTATGTGCTAGCTGTGTGATCCTGGACAAGTCACTTAATTTCTCTATTCCTTCAGGTCCTTATCTGTAAAATGGAGATAATAATAGCATCTGCTTCCCAGTGTTGTTGTGAGGATAAAATAAGATACTAGCAAAGTGATTTGAAAGCCATTAAATGCGATGCTGTTATTAGCTAAAAGTATAAATTGCAGAGAAGGTGACAACTTGCATTGATAGGTAGGCAGATAGCTCACTAGAGCTTTTTACACTGATGCACAGAGCTAGTTCCCTCCCCCCACAAAACCCAACTCCAACTATATGTTAAAAAGATGTTTTGCCTTTTCTAAGCCATAAGAATGACAAAGAATTTGCTTATCCAAACTGTATTCTATTGAGAAGACATTACTTTTATTTTAAATTATAGTGACCATGACAGATCCTTATGACCCAGAGGGGATTGAATCATGAATAAAGTAGCTAATTAAAATGTTCATTTTTCATGTTTTAGTGTTATGCTTTTACCATCATTGGATAATGATATTGCTGCAGTAAAAAAAAAAAAACTTTTCCAAGATCTGCCTGCAGAAGCACCAACCTCTCCCCAGTTGACCCTGGACAGAGGCTTAACTGGGCAAAAAGGATTTTGTCTAGTAGAAATCCCTATTTTGGGGCAGCTAAGTGGCACAGTGAGTAGAGTGCTGGCCCTCGAGTCAGAAGGACCTGAGTTTGGATCTGGCTTCAGACGTAACATACACAAACAAAAAACCTAGCCGTGTGACCTTGGGCAAGTTACTTAAACCCACACAAACAAAACAACCTAGCCGTGTGACCTTGGGCAAGTTACTTAAACCCAATTGCCCTCCAAAAAAAGCAAAAAAAAAAAAAAGAAATTCCTATTTTGTAGAATGTTCTTAAGTTAGGTAAAAGTCCAGGCTACTACAAGTTGACATAGCCAGAGACAGTTATTATTTTAAATTCATGGTATAATGGAATGTAGAGCTGGAAAGGGAGCTTAAGGACCACTCAATTAAAAACCCCCGTTTTATAGATGGGGAAACTAAGACCCAGAAAGGAAAAGTGATTTCTTCAGGTTCAAACCCAGGTTTCCTGATTCCGAATCCATGCTACTTCTACCCTTCCACAACGGTTCCTTTTATATCTTTTTCTTTGATCTTTGACATATCCCTGATATCATCTCTGAGAATGCTTTCTACACCAACCAGATCACAATCCCCAGGCATACCTTCTTATCCTCTTGTATAACTGATAGTTATTGGTGCCCTTCCTGAAATACCTATAATGAGTCTACCCCATGTGCTGGATGACTTCCTCTGGTCCATGGGTTGACCATCTTCAGTCTTGCTACACAACCAGCCTACTTCCTTTTATGTAATGAAAATGCCAAATAGGAGATGTTTTTCCCATAAGGTATATAAATCATTAATAGAATCTCTGACCAGCAAGAGAATATCACATCACACCAAGAAGAACCTATTTTCCAGTAAATGGGACTACCAGATGTTGAAATTGGGTTACTAACCACAGATACCTGGGCTCTGAGAAAGTCAATGGATTATAGTACATTTTAAATCAAATAATATATGATTTCTCATTTTAGTTTCCCCATCTAATTTCAGAATAACTTGGCCTTAATGTTATATGAACACAGAAACTGATGTTTTTTTTTCTTTTTTGTTGCATGTAGGGGACAAGAATGAGGGAAAGCTCAATTATGTTAAAGTAGTCATTTTCTAAATACTTTGCTGGGTGTGAGTTAGATGGTCAGTAACCTCATTTTAAATATCAATATGTTTTTTAAAAATAGCCAACTGAATTTGCTTGGATATTTTTTCAGAGATGTGTGTGTTGAGTGGAGACACAGCCTAAATATCCTAATTCTTTCCTTTCACAACCACAAGTAGTTTGGTTACCACATTCCTTTGCATTAAGGCTCCAGAAGACCCTTTTTGAAATGTAAATGTAAATTTTAGTGGGCCTAAAAGCAGCCATCGATTAAGAAAGCATTAAAGCTCAAATTTCTCTATAATTTAATCTTGATAATCTCTGAAGAGGCAACACATTAAGGCTATTACTGGACATTAAAACCTTACCTTAAATTATTTTAACTGAGTTTAGTAAACCAGACTACAAGGCCCCATGGGAATGAGACCAGAGACACCAGAGATGAGCTCTGTAAGGAGGAGGAGGGAAAGATAAGAAACTGTCTAGTAGGGCAGACTGGCTGGGGAAGCTCAGGGGTGGGGGAGGCAGAGGTCTGAGTTGTCTGATGACAGTATGAGGGTGTGGTACCTAAAGGGACCCCTTTCTAAAGGTATAAAGACGCAGAAGAAGGGATGGAGGAGAGGCCATTGAAAAGAAATGTCAGAAATTTCATCATTTTTATTAGGTCCACTCTTAGAACCAATTGTTCACAAATCTTTTTATCTTTCTCTTTCTTCATCATACCGTCTTCATACACCAACCATCCCTTAAAAAAAATTTCCAAGAAGTAGATATCTTGGTACGTCTTGTCATACCAAGAAATGGCAAACTGAAAACATGAAGGTGATGAAAGTTATAAGGTTAAACATATTATATGTGTGTGTATGTACACACTTGTGTATACTTATATGTCTATGCACATATATACAGGGTGGTTTTTGTCGTTCATTCTTTGTTTTCAAAGAGGACCAATGACATCCTTGGGTGACGTATTGATTCATTTGTGACTGTTTCAGAGTTGTTGAATTCCAGTGGCAAGACAAAAGTCACGAAGATGGCCCAGAATGTAATAGATGCATGTGTATATATGTATGTATGTATGCATTATATATTACACATATGTAATTTATTACATATTCAAACTTCCTTATTTTACAGATGAGGAAACTGAGGCCTAGAGGCCTCAGATTATAACATCCAGGTGATAAGTGGCAGAGCTAGGATTCAAACCAAGGTCCTCCAAGGCCCAATCCAGCACCCTTTCTACTTTTATCCCATATTTTCTTCTTCAGTTGAATTAAAGCCAGGATGTCTCATCTATAAATATTACCTCTCATGGCTCGGTTCCTAAGAGTACAACTCCACAATGTTGCTGTCCATGTGACATTTTGCAGACCAGCGGCTTCATCAAATTGCAGGTTAGATCTTGAAAATTGGATTTTCTGGGACAGTTATTCTGTAGACTCTGCCGTTATCTTCTGTGGTTATTGCACTAGGCATCTGGAAATCAGGGGAAACCTTTCAAGTTAGAGATAGGTTCATCTCCAACTGGAGGAATGCCCCTCTGGCCTCCTAAGAAGGGGTCTGCACCTAATCACAGGCCACTTTCAGCAGTTCATAATGTCAGAGTGCTGACCTGAGACCAGGGTCACTCTGCGGTCTCCTTGCCAACTCCAGGGAGCAAACAGAGCAACCTTTTCTCCAGTCAAGTTCAAGAGAGAAATTGAGAGGAACAGTTGTTTAACTCGTTGCCTGTTGAAAGAGGGATACCTGGCTGGCAGCTGCCCGACTTCGATGTGGGGCTGTCAGATATCAGATTCGTTTCACATGAATCACACTTCAGCAGACTGGGTTCACAACCCATGGAAAGCTGATCCCAATGCCAGTACTCATGGAATAGTATTCTAGACTGACTGCTGTTGGTGGACATTATGTAGTTCGTTTAGTTATGTCTCCTGTGCAAGGCATTGTACCAGGAGCTGGGGACTCAAAAGATAGGTGGGGCACAGACCTTGCTTTCAAGGAATTTCTGAGAGGGAAGAACGTCATATATACACAAATTCCTGTGATTTGAGAAAGAATGAGAGAAGTGTGAGAGAGAGGAGACAGAAATCGAGAAGGGAAATATCATTTTCACCTGGGTGGAAAATTAAAAAAAACTTTTTTTAAAAGGCAGAGGAGAAAAGATGAAAAGATAGGCAACATTTATAAAGACACATAATAATATATAATACACATACACACATATGTATACATACATACCCAGACATATATACATACACATACATCCATGTGCATATATATGGATGTGTGTATATATATATACACACATATACATGCCTGTTTTGTTCAGTCATTTTCAGTTGTGTCTGACTCTTCATGATTCCATTTGGGGTTTTCTTGGCAGAGATAAACTAGAGTGGTTTGTCATTTCCTTCTCCAGCTCATTTTATAGATGAGGAAATTGAGATAATGGGGTAAAGTGACTTGCCCAGGGTCACACAGCTAGTAAGTGTCTGAAGCCAGATTTTAACTCAGGTGTTCCATACACAAGTGTGTGTGTGTGTGTGTGTGTGTATGAATCTTGACTTTTATTGTTTAGGTATTCACTGAACTGATTTGTTATCATTTGATTAGGCTAAATTTCAATGACCTTTCCCAACACCTATAATGGATAGATGGATGGATGAAAAATAATTTATTCAGGGCTCACTCTGTAACAGCCATTGTACTAACTCCTGGAGATATAAATAAAAAAAAAAAACTAGACAGTTCCTGTTCTGAAGGAGCTTATAATCTAGTTAGAGAAGCTAACACATAAAAGAAAATTCAGCTTCAGGGCACATGGAAAGGTCCCAGAGTCTAAGGATGCAGTATTGGGATGGATAGTAAGGTCCTTCGATTACAACAATAGATTGGGTGACAGTGCTGGAGATTTTCAGAAGAAGGACAGACAATAAGGCCTGGAAGACTTTAGGAGGCAGTGATGGGCAAATGGCAAGGTCAGGTGGTCCTCTTTCTGATCAGAAGCAATAGAATTGTTGACTTATCCAAGAGCTGTGTGAAGGAGTCAAGCAGCCCAGGCAAAGCGGAAAGGCAGGGAAGGTGGGTACCTTCAATGAAGAGAGTGACCTGCAGCCAGAAAGATGAGGTTCCTTTGGACCTTTGAGTTCCATTTTGTGCTCCATCATGGGGTGCTTCCCTCTGTTTGGTCATCATAGAAATGGGAAGAATAACTGGCCCCTCCCTACCTCAAAGGATTAGTCAAAAGATTTAGAGCTTACCTGGAAAGGATCTGTGATCTTGAAGTCCAACCTTTGATTTTATAGAGGGAGAAATAGAGGCCAAGAGAGGTTAAATAATTGGCCTAGGGTCAAGGTAGTAAGCTACAAGATTTATAGCATCAAGGTAGTAAGCTCTCAGATCTTATTCTAAATTTCTGTGATCTTTCCTAATGATCTGAGGTCCAAGGAATGATTTTCAGGAAGCCACTGAGCAGAAAAGCTAGGAGGGAAGCAGGGTCTGTAGGCATAATATATGTCTAAAAATAATAATAATAACATCTTGCAGTTGTTAAGTGTTTTGTAGTTTTCCAGGCTTTTGTGTTGTTTCATGTGATCCTCACAACTGCTCTGTGACATAGAAAGGGCAGATGTTATTATCCCCGTTTTAAGAATGGGGAAACTGAGGCTCAGAGGAGTTATGCAAGTCATTCAAGGCCACAGGGCTAGTAAGTGATAGAACAAGGTCTAGACAAATCCTCTCTTCTCCTAGCTATCAAGTTTCAACCGGTTACCATGGCATTCTCCTAACCAAATATTTGGATGTGTTAAATTATGCTTACAACGTAATACATGTAGTTAGCTCTAAATTATTTGTGGTGCTGTAATTATAATTCCCTAGGACAATAGTAATTGTTTATCCTCACTGACAGTATTAGATGTTCTTATATCCATTTTTAAAATGAGGAAATTAGGGCTCAGAAGAGCAAAATGTCTTGCCTAAGGTCACACAGCTAAAAGTTAGTGGAAGATACAAGACTAGAACTGGGTTCTTCTGACTTAGTACAAGTGTTCTTTCCATTACATCAAGCTGTCTCTCTCTTCCAACCCTCTGTTGTCCTCAGAAGGCTATATTACATAAAGGTGCAAATCATTAGGTAAATCACCTCTTGAGGCAATTGATCAATAGATCTAAGATCCCTATATGGTGATTTATAAGAGCTGCCACTATTTCTAACCATTATCTTGCCCATAAATGGTGTTAAAATCACTAAGGGTGTAGAAACTTCCCTTCATACCCCATGGTATCAGAGATGACTACAGCAGCACCAGCAAAAATAATAGGTAACATTTACATAGCACTTTAAGGGTTGCAAAGTACTTTACATAGGTAATTGCATTTTAATCTTCATAACAGCCTTGTGAGATTATTTTCCCCATTTTACAGATAAAGTGACTGAGGCTGACAAAGGCTAGGTAATTTATACAGGGTAACAAAGCTAATCAGTATCTGAGGAAGGGTTTGAACTCACTTCTTGCCTCAAAGCTCAGTACTTTCTCTTCTATCATACCTTTGTTGCTGCCACCATATTCTCTGCTTTTTTTCCCATCATTTTCTGGCCCTTTCCTCGTTTCACTCTCTGTCCTCTCTTCTTCTGTCTGTCTGTCTCTGTCATCTGTCTGTCTGTCTCTTCCTCTCTCTCTGTCTCTGTCTCTCTCTTTTTCTCTTTGTGTCTCTATCTCTGTCTTTCTCTCTTCCTCTCCCTCTCTCCCTCTCCCTTTCTCTTTATTTTTCTCTATCTCTCTCTGTCTCTCTCTCTCTCTTCCTCCCTTCTCCTTTTCTTTCCTAACTTCTTTCCTTCTTTTTTTCCTCCTCTGAAGACCCACCATTGCCATCCAGTGGCATACTTGATGGCCCTCAAAGCAGAAGGGTCTCACAGGATCATTGATTTAGAACTGTTCAGGACCATAGAGGTCATCAAATCCAATCCCCATATTTAACAGATGAGGAAACAGAGGCCCAGAGAGACTAAGTGACTGTCAGGGTGTCAAAGTTAGTCACTAAGCCTTTATTAAGTGCCTACCATATGCCACGCCCTGTTCTAAGCACCAAGGATACAAAAAAGAGGCAAAAGACAGTCCCTACCCTCAAAGAAATCACAATTTAATGGAGGAGACCATAAGCAAACAAATAAATACAGATGAGTTAAGTACAAGATACATAGGAAATAAGAGAAGAAAAGCATGAGAATTAAGAGGAGCTGTGAAAGGTGCCCTCTGGGAGGTGGGCTTCTCGTTGAGACGTGAAACTAGGATGTGGCAATAAGGAGGGAAAGTACTCCAGGCATGGGTGAGAGCCCGAGAAAATGCCCAGAGCCAAGAGAAAGAATGTGGAACAGCAAGGAAGACAGTGTGGTGGGGAATAAGGTGTAAGGAGACTGGAAAGGTAGGGAGGTTCTAGGTTATGAACAGATGAGTTTCTGTTTGATCCTAGAGTGATAGGGAGCCACTGAAATATGTTAAGTAGAGGGGAGTTGGGGGATGGGGGAGAGTAACCTGGTCATACCTACACGTTAGGAAAATCTCTTTGGTGGCTGAATGGAGGATGAATTGGAGAAGACTCGAGGCAGGCAGACCCACTAGCAGGCTATTTCAATAATGCAGGTGTGAGATTTGCACCAGGGTGGTGGCAGGGACAGAAGACAGAAAAAAAGTGTATTCAAGAGATGTTGCAAAGGTGAAATTGGATATGGGGGGTGGGCGTGGGGCTGAGAAAGTGAGGAGTAAAGGATGACAGCTAGGTTGAGAACCTGGAGGAGGATGGTGGTGCCCTCAATAGTAACAGGGAAATTTGGAAGGGGAAGATTGTTTAGGGGGAAGGAAATGAGTTCTGTGCTAGACATATTGAATTTAATATGTCTCCTGGGCATCTAGTTCAAGATGCCAGAAAGGTATTTGGCCATGTGGGACTGGAGGTCAGCAGAGAGGTTAGAGCAGGATAAGTAGACTGGAGAATCATCAGCATAGTGTTGATGATTAAATCCATGATTGCTGATGAGATCACCAAGTGAAGAAGTATACAGGGAGAAGAGAAGATGCCCCAAGGACAGAGATCCGTGGGACACCTAAGATTAGTGGACATGACTTGGAGGAGGACCCAACAAAGGAGACAGAGAAGGAGCAGTCTGATAGGTAGGAAGAGAACTAGGGGTGAGTGGCGTTCCAAAAACCAAGAGAGGAGAGGGCATCAAGGAGGCAAGTGTGATCAGCAGTGTCAAAGGCTGCAGGAAAGTCAAGGACAATGAGGTCATTGGTTTGGGTAATTATGATATCACTGGTAACTTTGGAGAGAGAAATTTCAGTGAAATGATTTCTAAATGGGAGCTTAATGAGATCAATACATGAAATGAGCACAAGCAAGGAGAGATTCAGCACCAGATCACACGGTTCATTAAATCATAGAATCTTAAGAGTTGGAAGGGATTGTAGAGGCCATTTAGTCTACCCTTACCTGAAATATGTGTATAATGTCCCTGAAAAAATGTCAACTAGCCTCTGACTGAAAAGCTAAAATAATGGGGAATTTACTACTTTTAAAAGCAGTCACTTCTTTATTTGTGGATAGCACTAAATGTTAGTAAATTCATTCATACATATGTATTTATACATCCATATGTATATATATGTATGTGTATATATACATATATATGAAAGTTTTTATTAACAAATCTTCTTTTGATACTGAGTCTCTCCTAGACTAGAAGTTCTGCCACCACCCAACATCCCAGTCCCACTGCTGATCAGCAGGGGAGCTTTGGCCTGCTCTCTTTCTGACTTTGGCTTCTAGGTGTCCCTGTGGATAAAGCCCACGACTGGAGTTAGGAAGATCTTAGTTAGAATCCTGCCTCAGACACTTACTACCTGTGCTACCCTGGGCTAATCATTTAACTGCTTTGTGCCTCGGTTTCCCCAAATGTAAAGGGGGAAGAATAAGAGCATTTACCTCACTCAAATGAGTTAACATGTGAAGCACTTAGAAAACCTTAAAACTCTGTATAAACACTAGTTATCATCATCATCATCATCATCATCTCTCCTTAAGCAGCCTTGTGGCTTCTCAGTCTCAGGGAATCTCCATTTTGGTGCTGAACTTAGTGCAAAAACTTGATTGACTTCAGCCCTATTGAATCTCAGAACTCCTGAAATTAAAAATTCCACCAGTCTCAGCCTCCCCCAGTAGCAGGGGTTATAAGCGTGTACTCCCATGCCCAGCATTTCTCCTTAGGTTGCCTCCCTGTAACTCCCATCCCTTGGATCTAGTTCTCCCATCTATGTATGATCAGGATAAGGCTAATCCTTCTTCACATGGCCACCCTTTAAAAATTTCTACGTGCCCTGTAGGACTTCTCTTATCCATACTAAACAGCCCTATGTCCCTTGACGTAACCTTTCATAAGAGAGGAAGGTTGAATTATAGAGTAGTCAGAAAGGGCCTCATGGATGAAGTGGGACTTGAATTAGGTCTTGAAGAACATGTATGAATAGAGTTTGAATAGAAGGACAGGAGAAGGGAGGGCATTCCAGTCAAGTGTAAGGATATAAGCAGAGACGTGAAAGCAAAGATGAACACGATGAATTCATGCAACAGCAAAAAGATCAACTTGACCAGCATGGAGGGAGTCTGTTGGGAGGTAGTGAGGACAAAGATGGGATGGGTTTGGTGGAGCCAGAGTATGGAGAACCTTGAAATCCAGGCAAGGGAGCTGAGACTTTTATCACCCCTCACCTTGACTGTTGTAATAGCCTCCTATTCTTACTTCCTACTTGTAGTCATTTTCCCCTCCAATTCATCCTTTACAAGCTGCACAATTAGTATTTTTGAAAAATAATTCTGACCATGTCATTCTCTGGCCAAAAAGAAAAAAAATCATCCACAACTTTGCCTCCAGGATATAATACAAACTCTCTATAACCTAGTGCCGCCATATTGTTCCTGTTCACACATACAAACTGAACTACCAACTATTCCCCAAACTCAACATTCCCTCTCCCATCTTGGTGCCTTTTCCCAGGCCATCCCCTAATTCAGGAATGCCCCTCCTTCTTCACCTTCACCTCTAGAAATTCCTTCAAGGGTCAAGTCAGGTGCTCCCTCCTAATACAAAGCTTTCCTGATCCTGCCCCCCCCCTCTGTTTTTTTCTCAGAAAATCCTGTATTTTGGGCGACTAGGTGGCACAGTGACTAGAACACCAATCCTGGAGTCAGAAGGACCTGAGTTAAAATCTGGCCTCAGACACTTAACACTTACTAGCTGTATGACCTTGGGCAAGTCACTTAACCCCAAATGCTCTTCCTCCCTCCCCCCCTTCCAAAAAGACAAAAAAGAAAAAGAAAATCCTGTATTTCATCTGTTTACATATCCTCACCACTCAACTCCCCCAAAGAATGGAAGTTCCCTGAGGCCAACAACATTTTCATTTTTGTCTTTATATCCCTACTTATGGACAATTTGTTTCCCTATAAAACTTCTTAGTTTCAACAGTTCTGAGATGGGATCATGACTCCTTGCTTGTTTGTTGCATTTTAAAAATGGTATTGGTGTTGTAGGAAATAAAATAAGACCTTTTGAATTCTTCATAATGTAGGTCAATTTTATATAACATGTTTACCCTCTAAATCTGTCTCTAAAATAGGAACATGTGAAATAAAAATGTTTTCTGTTAAGCTGGAACTTTGTTTTTTGAGTTTTGCTGTTGATTTGTGAGCTGGCATTGAGCAAAGGAAATATGAGAGTGTGGGGGTCTCCCTTTTACTTACTCCTGTTCAATTAATAAGCTTGTGTCATTAATGCCAATATTTAAGGAAACTGGAAGTATCTCAGATAAACCACTGAAATAGACATGACAAGGGCCCACTGGATGACTGGCTTCAATGGATCTTGAAGTATGACCTAAAAGGTCGGTATATAACAGCTTCTGTCAGTGGGGAGTGGCAGGAATTTCCAAAGACAAGTCCTTTCAATGGGAAGAACCCTAACACTGGTTCTCTGAGGTGTGAATCTGGGAACTGTTAGTGAAGCCCTCTGGTCCTTCTCTGCTGTCAAAAACAGCATAGAAGTGGAGACAGAAATGTTTTACTTGGGAAAATCTGACTATATTCTTTTGTCACTTGGAGAGGGGGAGGGAAGATTATATCTTAGTCCTTTTTTCCTTCCTTGTAAATTTGTATCTTCATTTTTATTACCGAAGGAGGGACAGATGGTTGGGCTAATTGGACCCTAATAAAAATTAAATTACTTGATTTCTTTTCACTGTGTGGATGTGTGAGCTGTTGTATGTGTCAGAATGGGGAACTATTCATCTGTCAAAATAAATGGATAGAGTGAGTCTCAAAACCAAATATAATATGGTATTGTACAAGTTATAATTTATAACATGAAGTAACTTTTTATTCAACCCTCAATCTTATGTGAGACTGAGAAAAGGTAGATATGGTTAATTGGATCAAAGATTTATGGCTCACTCAGCAAGTCCCACTCCCTCTTTTACTTTGCTTTTCTACCTTTTTTTTATTTTAAACTAGCCTGGTATAAATCAGTAAATTTCTGACTTATAAAGTAAGTCTATGTTGGAGAGATCATCATTTTACAGGGATCAAGGCTACTTAGTTTCAACAGCTCTTGGGATATGATCAAACGATTTGGTCTTTCACACTCATAACTAACAAGGATGATAGCATCACAGAATTTCAGAATTGAAAAGATCCTCAGTGGTCATCTAGTTAAATGGTTATCTGAATGGTAATCCCAACTATAATCCACCCAAAAGTCACTCTCTAACCTTTTCTTGAAGCCCTCAAGTGAGGGCTACCTCCTGAAGCAGATCTTTTGGATAACTCAATTATTAGGAAATCTTTCTTTCTATCAAACCTAAATTTGCTTCTCTACAGCTTGCACCTATCACTCCTAATTCTGCTCTCTGGGGCCAGAGACAAATGGAATCCTTTTTTCATATGACAACCCTTCAAAATCTAGAAGCTAGAAAGAGTCTCCATAAGCTTTCTCCAAAAGGCAGTGTGCCATAGTGAATAGAGCACCAGTCTCAAAGATAAGAACACCTGGGTCCCATCTCCGCCATACTGATTATGTAACTCTGGACAATTCACTAAACCTCTCTCAATGTGCCAGGCAACTTTATGACTATGAACTGCAAGGAAAGAACAGATCTTTATCAATAGAGTATATTCATCACCATATCTCCCTAGCCTTATGAAATTATAGGTCCCATAATTTTTTAAGGTTTCTCCAGACTAATTCCCACCCAATTCTTTCAGCCAATCCTCATATGGCATTAACATCAGACCCTTCATCATCTTGGTCTTCCTTCTCTGGACACTCTAGCTCTGTAGGTCTTAAAGTATTGTAAGTACTAAAGTACTGTTGTATGAAATCCCTTGGAGTAACTGACACCATTACGAGATGTCCATGAGGTCAAAACTATTTTCATAATAACACTAAAACACTTTAATTTCTAATATGCTAAATATTTATAGATGTAATCTCCATAGACAAAAGCTCTTTGGGAGGGTCCTCAAGAATTTTTAAGAGCATAAAGGAGTTTTGAGACCAAAAAGGGTGAGGACTGATGCTATTGCTGATCAATATGCTTCCTTATATGTGATATTTAGAACGGAAACTGTATTTCATTTGTGGTCTGAGCAGAAAAGAGTGCTGAGGAAATCTCATCTTTTTGGTCCTGCTTATTTATTTTTCAGATTTAAAAAGATGGAGCCAAAGATAGTAAAGTGTGTTGCCAAGGTCACATCCATGGTCAAGAGCCAGTATTGGAATCTGTGCTCTGTGCCGCCATATTTAGCACTTTTTCCACTACATAGTTTGTTCACCGCCTCACAATTTATCCCTGCCTCCACACAGCGGCTCCCAGCAGATCTTTCCTTGATCCCAACAGAGACCTACATTTAGAAGAAAATTATAAAATGGAGGATATGTCACCTTTTCAACACTTACCTTATTACCACAAGTAAATAGACACCTAACTTTCTTCCTTCACATAAAAGCCTTAGACTATTGAATTCCATTCGTTACATTCATTCATTCCACAGCCATGTCAAGTCATGTGGCAAAAAAAGATAAATCAAAGACTCCAATAGATGAAGAAAAGTCAAAATGAGACTGAGGAGTATTGAAACTGATTTTAAAAGAAACTTATCAGAATTTATCTTTTCAGATGGGATTTCTCCCCTCAGAGGCCACACACTTATTGTAATGCTGCTATAGTTGCTCAAAGTGTTTTGAAAACTTTTCAAGCACGTGAAACATTATTTTCCTTGTGCCGAGCATGGCAAACCTTCATCCTCTGAAGCGCATTTGAGTTTAGGCAATAACCCCAGACTATAGAATCACAGAATCCCATTTGGAAAAGACCTCAGAGACCACCATCTTGCCAAACCTGTGCCTGAGCAGAAAATCCCCTTCATAAAATCTCTGACAAGTGATATCCAGCCTCTCTTGTAAGAACTTCTTAATCTTTTTTGTCGTTATAGAACCTCTTTTGCAGTTTGGTGAAACGTATCAACCCCTTCTCAGAATTATTTTTTAAATGCATAAAACAAAGTACATAGGATTACAAAAGAAACCAATTATATTGAAATAGAATTATTGAAAAAAAAATTTTTAAGTTCATGGATCCCAGTTAAAGAACCCTACCATCTCCAATGACAGCAAACCTACTACCTTCAAAAGTAGCCCATATGCTATATATGTTGCCTCCCCAATTAGAATTTGAGCTGTTTGAAAGTAGAGACTTTGTCTTCCTTCTCTTTTTGTATTCCCAAAACTTAGTGCAGTGCTTGACCCATGGCAAGTGCTTAATAAGTGCTTTTCCATTCCATTCTGTTACATTTTCCTTGCTCTTTTGGATAGCATTAATTATTAGGTAGTGTTTCCTCTTGCAGAACCAAATCTACTTTTCTGTCACTTTGAAATGTTACTTCTAGCTCTCCCCTCTGGGTCTAAGAAGAGCAAGATCTAATCCCTTTTCCACATAATAGCCCTTGAAAATATCTGAAACCAACTGTCCTGTCTCTTTCCAGCTCCCTATCCCCCATCTTCTTTTGGTCAAATATCTTCCTGGCCTCAACTGACCCTCATAGAAAATGGTCCCCAGATTCCTTACCATCTTGATTACCTTCTTGTGGATATGGACAGGCATGTCAGTGTTTTTGGTTTTGCTTTTAAATGTAACATTGAACACAACATACTCGATGTGTGGTCTGACCAGGACCAAATATAATAGGATGTGCGCCCCTCTCATTCAGGACATCATATTCCTAAGTGTAAGACACACTAGCATTTTTTGCTTTTGAGTCACACTCCACTTAAATAAATTCAGCCCATATAATTCAAGCACCTATTACTGGCCAGGCACTATGCTATGGGACCTGGAACCCATTAACTCCTCCAGATCATTTCTGCATGAAGTGTTGCCTATTGTTTCTCACTTTTGTATTTCTGTTGTTGGGTTAGCTAAGTGGCACCATGGACAGAGAAGGGAGTGTTAAGACTAGCTATGTTTACCAACTGGTTGCCACTACATTCAGCTTTTTGGGAATCCTGCTATGGGGGTTTCTAACTTTTCTAATTTTAACTACCTTAAGATCCTAACTATTAAGACCCTGTTAGCTCTTGTTTTATTTATCTGTCTTTCTCTACATCAAAATTCTGATCATGCTGAGGAGCACACTGGGTTCAAGCTTCCTGTATTCAACAGATTCCACATCAGATGTTTGCATTTCTGAGAGCACTGTCACCTCATGGCCCACTTGCTGTCTTAGGAGTTACCCCACTAACACAGAAGAACTGCCATAAGTCTAAGAACCATTCCCCATTAGACTTCATATCTCTCAAACGAGACCATTAAACAAAATGATAAGGCATAAGGCTTTATTTTAGTGATGAGAGATTTTGTTTTGTTTTCCCCTCAACCAATGACTTGTGTTATGGAGCGATGATGATGGTGATGGTGATGATGATAATGACGATGATGGTTTACATTTATATAGTGCCTACTATGTGCCAGCCACTGTGCTAAGTGCCTTGCCAATATTATCTCTACTGATCCTCACAACAGTCCTGAGAGGTAGGCACTATCCCCATTTTAAAGATCACATAGCTGGTAAGTGAATGAGGCTGTATTTGAGTTCAGGTCTTCCTTACTTAAGATCTGGCACTCTCTCCACTGTACCACCTACCTACCCCCACATCAGAAAAGAACTTGGGGAAAAGCAAGTAGGATCTCTAGAAGTTTGGCTAGTTGGATAAATATGTATTGATTTAAAGTCAATAGGGTTTAACAGGGCAGGGGGATTCTAAAATGAGTCCAGAAATATAAACTCAAAATTCAGAGTTGCTTTTCATGTTTAGCATGCACTAAAACATGAACATTTTCAAGAGAGTCATATTGTTATAATGGAAAGACAGCTGGATTTAGGGTTGGGAGACTTGGTTGAGTATTGGCTCTCATACTTAGGCTATAGTATATGAACACCATAACTTTAAAGAGTCTCGGTTTCCTTATCTACAAAATGGCCATGAAAATGGTCCTAGAAAACAGAACTAAGAACTGTGAATGGACTTGCATAGAGACATATTTCAACTCAATATGGGAAAAGACTTCAAAACAATTAGAGTTGTTCCCAAATGGAATGGAACTACCTGACAAAGTGATTGGTTTCCAGATATTAGCGATCTCCAAGGAAAGTTTGGGTGACTCTGGATTAAGGACAGGAGTGTGCCAGAGACAGTGCCTATGGCTATTGTTATATTTTCATTGTGAAACATTTGCACCTCAGAAATCAACAAATACTACAGATCAGGCTTGACTTATTATTTTGGTGATTTTCTGGACTTTAGAAAGTGATGGAGAAACACCAATAATGAAGATTAAAGGATTTTTTTTAACCATGCCAGTTGTTAAACATTTACTGGCACACTCCAGTTAGGCATGTTTTAGAGAGAATTCATACTTAGGAATTGGACCTCTGAGTTCCCTTCCAGTTCTGGAGTTTTATTTGTACCTCCCACAATTGTCGTGAGGAAGGCATGTTATTAAACAGTAAAGTTATTATGTAAAAGGAACTCTTATGAATAGAAACCTGAACAGTGTGGTCAGTAATGCCAAATTTGTGTCCTGCAGAAACATGCCAGAACTTTGAACCTCATTGAAAGTCCTGATTAAGTTAGTGAATGAATATGTAAGTGAATAATAAATTTACACTTGTTTTATAACAATGACAGCCTTTAATGTGAAATATAAATTTAAAAGGGAATGAACATTCTGTTGTTCAGAAAAAAATTAACCTGTTTTATGGAACAAGTAATTTCTTCCACCTCTCTACCTGTAGGTATAAAGATAAATACAGATTTGAATTCCTGAAATGTTAGCACAAGAACAGGTGGTACTTTAATTTGGAATAACCTAAAAGGAAAATTTTTTCTTTTTTTTTTTTTAGCATTCATTTAAAAAAATTTTAGTTCTCAATTCTCTTCTTCCCTTCTGCCCCTCCCCCACTCACTGAGAAACAGTATAATACCCATTTTACATATGCAGTCATGCAAAACATATTTCTATATTAGCCATCTTGCAAAAAAGAAGGGAAGAAAAACAAAGAGAAAAAATATTCTTCAATCTGCACTCAAAGTTCATCAGTTCTCTCTGGGACTGGATAGTATTTTTCATCATGAATCCTTTGGAATTATGGATCATTGTATTGATCAGAGTAGCTGAGTCATTCACAGTTGATTATCATTACAATATTGCTGTTACAGTGTACAGTGTTCTCCTGGTTCTGTTCAAAAAAAATTTTTTTCAAGAAACAAATTAGCCCCATAGGCCCACTGGTATAACCTTGCACCCAAGGAATCTTTCCTCTGAGAGGAGTGCTCACCTTTGAAATCCAAAGGGTTAAGTATCCACACTTGATTGAATATTCTGCTGTTCTAGTATTGATATACCCTGAGATATCAACTCTTCCTGGGTTTCCCAGGAAGCCAGAAACAAGTAGATTAGGTTGAGTGAAGAGAATAGCACAGTGATCAGGAAGGGAGGTTCTGCCAACATCTTTTCCCTTATTCCTGTTCCCCGTCACATACTGGTGATGCCCTGGCGAATATTAATAAAATAGGTAATTTTTGAGGAGCAAAGTTTTGTAGAGAGACAGCATGGTATTATGGGAGACACAGGGATTTGGAGTCAGAGGCCCTGAGGCTCCAATCCTGGTTCTTCCAGTCAATAGCTGTATGACCCTGGACAAGTCACTTTACTCCTCTAGGCCTTAGTCTCCTCATCAATAAAATGGAGGTTTGGGGTAAGGTGGACTTAGAGGTCCCTTCCATACAGCTATGATCCTAATATTTAACTGATACTTTTTCAGGCATATGAGTGGAGAGGGCAAAAAGGTGATCAGGTGCAATTTTTCATAGAAAAATTCCCTTAGCATCATTGCTAGATGAAAAATGAAAAGGAGAATCAAGGTGTAGTTCATTGACTTTTAACCTTTAATATTTCTTTAGGATAAGAAATCTAGATGAAAAGAGGAAATTATCTGTTGACCAGTCGTTTGTATTCATTACATCAAATAGGGATTAAATTTTTAACCGTTTTCATTCAGATGTTTGACATGCTGTAGATATGGGCCAACACCAAATGACTAGGCAGAAAGGTCTGAAGAAAACGACATCTTCCATCTTTGACCAGAGGGAATCTATCCCTTAAGGACTGAAAAAAAATAGATTTTCTTTTTTTTCTGGATTTTACATAAGTCATAAGATCATAGATTTAGAGCTGAAAGGAACCTTAAATGTCATTAAGTTCAACTCATTTTACAGACAGGGAAACTGAGGGACAAAGAGGTGAAGTGACCTGCCCAAGAAGTGTTTGAGGCAGGATTATGAATTCCTTTCTTCCTGACTCCTGGTTCAGTGCCCTATCCTTTATGCCTTCTCTGTTAATAAATAGTTTGACTCTTCTGGGGTTGCCTCTTTTTCCCTTAATATCCTTGTGAGAGAATGGGTACCTGTGGAGATACTTTTTCAAGAGGAAGTTAAATGGATTATCTTCCTTTTTGGTGAGCCCCTTTTCAGGACAAAGTGCCTCCTAGAAAATTTATCATATATATATATATACATATATTTGGTTTAAAAACAATGTGCAGGTTTTATTACAGAGGTTTGTTGAAATGCAAATTTATGGTTTTGTATTGAATCTGATCTTATGTTCTGCCATGTACATAAAAATGTTCTTTCTTTTTACATTTTGTATTTAACTGTAAAATGAATGAAAAATATAAGCAACCGCTAACCTTACTAACCTAAGGGCCAGCCTTAGGTTGTGTTCTCAGGAGGTATTGAAGAGACCAGAGACTAGAGAGAGCATTAACTTGTAGTTTATTCCAATATGGCATGCATGCATTGGAAAGAAAACTAGCTCCTAAATACCTAAAAGTTAGCATGATTCAAGGGTGATTTCCTTGTTCATGGCAAGAGTGAACCAATGGAGGGGGGCTGAACCAAGAGAGCGGTCTTGTAGGAGAAGACCTTGTGAGTGGGCAACTGGACTGTGGCTCTCAGCACTTCCTTATAACTAAGAACTACACAGTGGCCTTGGAACCAAGAGGCCCAGAGACAGTTCCTAAATTCCCATGGGAAAGCGCTTTGTACTCACATTGTCCTTCTCAAGCTTCTCTTGCTTCTTGTATCTGAATGTCAAATTTTCTATTCAACTCTGGTTTTTTCAGCAAGAATTCTTGAAAGTCCTCTATTCCACTGAATGACCATATTTTCCCCTGAAATGTGATACTCAGTTTTGCTGGGTAGGTGATTCTTGGTTTTAATCCCAGCTCCTTTGACCTCTGGAATATCATATTTCAGGTCCTTCAATCCCTCAGTGTAGAAGCTGCCAGTTCCTGTGTTATCCTGATTGTGTTTTTACAATATTCAAATTGTTTCTTCCTGGCTGCTTGTAATATTCTCTCCTTGATCTGGGAATTCTGGAACCTGGCTATAATATTCCTAGGAGTTTTCTTTTTGGGATCTTTTTTCAGGAGGTGATCAGTGGATTCTTTCAACCTCTATTTTGCCTTCTGGTTCTAGAACATCAGGGAAATTTTCCTTGAGAATTTCTTGGAGGATTATTTCTAGGTTCTTTCCCTGATCATGGCTTTCAGGTAGACCAATAATTTTTAAATGATCTCTCCTGGATCTATTTTCCAGGTCAGTGGTTTTTCCCATGACACATTTCACATTGCCTTCTATTCTTTCATATGTTTGGATCTGTTTAACATCATTTTGATTTCTCTTAAAGTCATTAGCTTCCCTTTGCTCCAATCTAAATCTGAGGGAAAGATTCAACTCATTGAGCTTTTGAGATTCTTTTTCCATCTGGCAAATTTGTCTTTTTAAGGCATTCTTCTCCTCATTGCCTTTTTGAGCCTCTTTTGCCAATTGAGTTAGTCTGTTTTTTAAGGTGTTATTTTCCTCAGTCAGACTGTTGATTCTCATTTTGTAATTTTCTTGCATCGTTCTCATTTCTCTTCCCAATTTTTCCTCCACTTCTCTTATCTGCTTCTTAAGGTCCTCTATGGCCTGTAACCAGCTTGTATTTTCCTTTGAAGCTTTTGGTGCAGGAGTTCTGACTTCACTCTCTTCCTCCTGTTCCATACTTTGCTCCTTTTTGTCCCCAGAATAGGAGTCTCATGTTGGAGTCTTCTGTTTGTTTTGCTTCCCTTGCCTGGTCATGTTGCCCCTCAGTCACTTGACCCCTGGGCTTTTTGCCACAGTAGGACTCTGCCACCAGACAGGGGAACTTTTGTCCCAAACACTGGGGTTTTCTCAGCTGCTGGAGGTATTAGTTGGGCGCCCTCTCTGAGGCCTCCATATGCTCTGGCAAGCTGGTCACGAGCCTCAGGACCTCCAGCCTAGACTGCAATCCAGATCTAAGCAGGTTAAAGCAGAGCAATTACCCCTCAGACTGGTCACTTGGTCCCCCTGCAGTCTGCAGGCCAGGAGCTGAAGCTGCTACATGGCGCTGGCTGTGCTGGTGTCTCAGTGGCTTCTCGTCCTGGGGGTAAAAGTTGAAGCACTCCCAACTACTGGGTCCCAAAGTCCAGACTGCACTGACCTCTCACTTTGTCCTTTGCATCTTTGTGTTGATAAATCTGGAAACGGCCACAGTTTCTGATGATCTGGAATCCCCTCTGGCCGGGGGCTGGTCAGGCCTGCCCTGGGGCTAAAACCTACAGCTCACATGGGCCTGGGCTCAGCTCCCAGAGCGCTGCTCTGGCCGATTCCTGCTGGCCTGCCTGGCTGTCCTCAGCAGGAGGTTAGCTTCTCTGTGTCATTTTGTGGGTTCTGCAGCTCCAAAGTTTGTTCAGAGTCCCTTCTTACATGGATTGGGGAAGATGGAAGCCAGAGCCGGGTGGAGGTACTGCTTCTACTCCGCCATCTTGACTCCGTCCCCACAATATCTATCATATTTATTAATAAAGTGGATGAATTCCCCAGGAGTGTGAATTTCATATTCTAAATTGCTAATGGGGTCAAGTGCTTATACCAGCTTCACTGATTGATGATGAATAATCCCCTAGGGGCTCCTAGCTAAGTAGATAACAGTGATATCTGTGGACTGTCCATGAATCTCCATGTCCCAATGTGGGAAAAAGGAAGGTACATGTCTTCTTTTAAACTAATGAAAAGAATTCTCCTGTGATGTCCTCAGAGAAACTCTGTCTCCACTTCTGTTTCTTAAATCTTTCTCATTCAAATTGACTTTCCCCTTGGGACCAATCAGATCTAGAAAGAAACAGAAGTCTTCAGGGGAGGAATTTGGAGCTTCCGAACCATGATTAATTCAGAGGAAACTCTAACCATCATTAATAAGAGTTGAATGTGGAGAGAATAAGGAATGAAGATGTTTCCCTTCTCTATTTTGACCAGGTCCCCTGGCCTTCTATTGTTTTTAATTTGGGAGAGATGGAACAAAACAGAGGGGAAAAAATCAGATGGGACATTGGGAGGAGAAAAGAAGAACGATGTCCTTAGTTTGTATTAGCTCTGAAGTGACAGAACAGTATTTAAATTTAAAAAAAACCCTTGGAGTTTGTCTTCCTTTTTCTGTTTGCTGAGGACTCCACAGCTACCCCTGCTTTCTCTTTTGTCCACTTTTTGGTATAGTCAATCCTGAACTTTTGCAGGGGTAATGTTCCTAGAAAATGGCATGAAAGTAAAAAACACAAATATTATTGCATTGAACCTATTGGAAATAGGGAGTTAGGTTCCCACAAACACCAAAAATTTTATCTTTTGCTAGAGATGGCTGGAAATACTCCTTTCTGCACACAATTCTTTATAACAAAACATTAATTCTGATAATGTGTACTTTTTCTAACACAGTAACTATGAAATAACCCATAAAATGCAGTCCACAAAATAAAATTGGTAACATACAAAACATTTTTCTTACTAGCAATTCCCTAGAATTCTGTAACCTTTTGTGCTAACATCTCAGTAAAAAAACCCTTTTCTTTCAGACAATGATTTTTCATAGCACATGAAATCTACACAAATATTGTACAACAAATAAAATGCTTAAAACTAAAACTTTTTTAAAAAATTAGTCTTACCTTCCACTGTTTCTCTTAGATGGTGGTGTGAGGGCATTAGTGCTTTATAACAGATTGTTGCTTCATTAACACCAAACTCACACCACCTGCAGCTGCAGATATTCCAGCACGAAGTTTATCTAACACCTTTATTTTCTCACCAAGCCACAACACTGACTTTGCATGCTTGGGCTTTGAACCCAAAGGACATGCCCTATGCTTTGGGGGCATAATTAGTACACAAAACTTGAGTTTTAGAGGCAAACAATGAAAATATGAAATGAACACACATTGAACTCTTTACAATGGCAGGGTGAACAAGACCAGAAAAGTGCCTAGTGGGATACCAGGCACTCCACAAACTTGTGTCCATCATGCCTTTCATTTTTTCTTTCCTGTGCACAGCTGGCAATGTGCATGATTGCCAATGCAAAAGTGAAAATGAAATGACTAATAAAATCAGATGAATGCTTGAAGTCATGAGAGTTAAATGCATGAATGTTGAAGACTGACTGTATGTATTTGTTTGATTTCTTTTCCTCCTTCATTTCAGTCTCTGATGAGGTATATGATCATAGATTTAGAGCTGGAAGGGGCCTTAGAAGTCACTTAGAAGCATCATCAACCCCAGTCCCATGTGGGTCCCTGGCCTATCATCTTGCAAATTCCACCTCTCCTTTGTAATGAAGCTTCCATAACTTCTTTCTAGGTTCCCTGGGTACTGCAGGCCGTGTGTGCAACCTGACTTCCCGTGGCATGGACAGCTGTGAAGTCATGTGCTGCGGAAGGGGCTATGACACATCCCGGGTCACCCGAATGACCAAATGCGAGTGTAAGTTCCATTGGTGCTGTGCCGTCCGCTGTCAGGACTGTTTGGAGGTGGTGGACGTGCACACATGCAAAGCCCCCAAGAGTCCCGACTGGGTGGCACCCACATGACCCCACACATCAACCAGCTGCCTTTTCTCCCCTGGGACTTAATCTGATCTGCAGAGACACTGGACTTTGGGGTTCCCCTCCAGGGGGGCATGTTTCTTAAAGTGTACAGCAGGCACTTTGACTCACCAGAAGCCACCTCTCCCTTCCTGGGTGCCTCCAGGACTGTGTAGTGCATATAAGTTATATCCTATTCTATTTACATTACTGGGTTGTAACACTTCCCTGTAACATAGCTATGGAATGTCATGAGGTCTTTTGTACTATTGGGAAGGGTTTTTTTTTGGGGGGGGGGAGGTGGGGGAGAAGAGATGGAGCTTGTCTTTCCTCTACCCAAACTTCTCCCAAAAAAGTTGACCAGGGAAGAAAGAAGTTCAAATGATGTTTCTCTGTCTTTCTACCGAATTCTGACAGCTAAGTGATCTCACAAGAATTTCATACAACTTCCACTAAATTATCTCATACTTCCTAGAAGGACTATGACAAGCTTTTTTACTTTGTTGCTTTTGGTCTGATCAAGAGATTTTAAGAGATGCCAGCATCATCTGGTAATTGGTAACTAACATGGTTTAAATACACGACAAATTTGAAATGTGTGTTTTCCCAAGGACATTTGAATTCAGCATTAATACCCAGTGTAATAAAATGGGGAAAAAGCTCATTCTGAGTGACATTTTAATTCCCTACTATAGCATACCTTAGGTGAGAAAATGAACATTTTCTCTTCTTACGGAAAGATGCTGAAATTCCTGAGACGTGAAAAACTCTTTTGGAGAGGGACGTCCTTCTTTCCCAATAAACATACACGTAAGACCTGAAAACAATTAAGAGTGATGTTTTCTGCTTCTCAGGTAAGGTAATTACAGAAGACAAGGATTTCATGATTGAGCACCTGATGATGCTTCTGTACAGATGAGCCAGAAAAATGGGAATCAAATTCCTGTTTGGTGTTTGCCATGTGAATCATGGAGTCTTATAACTGGAACAATTTGATAATGATCACTCTTGGGATGACAGGGCCAGAAATGAAAATGCTGATGACAAGTTTTCCATAACTAACCCAATAACTGGGAAAGCCTTGAGTATAAACAGATTGCAAAAGGATGGCCCAAATGGTATAAGGAGTGCCTCTGAGGACCAACAGTACTAAAAGTACAGTTTTAACACCCATTGCATTTAATTTTAATCATGCTTTTTTGACGATTAGGAGATGATGTGGTCCTGACCTAAGGCAAATGACACATAGCCTTGCTTATAAACTCCATAACCATAATGTATTATATTGCAAAAAAATATGAGCTTTGAGAACTATATTAAAGTGGATCATCTGTAATTATGGGAATATTAGTATGCAAATTGTGATCTCCTGCTTTGAGTTTAAAAATGGCATTTGCAAAAGATAAGGCTGCCTGTTAAGCCAAAGGAATGAGAAGTGAAATGATTGAAAATATTCCTTGCTACCTCTGGCTATTAGATTCTTGTTCTAAGCATAATATCCAGTACAGAAAATTAATTCTATCAGTATACTATCAATATGCACACTGCAATAATTTTAAGAAATCATTGATTTAATTGGAATAGGTATGCCCTCCAGGGATCTCTTAAGGTGGTCTCTTCTTAGTCTTCTGCCTTCTTGACCTCTCCACTCCAATAAACATTTATTAAATACCTACTATTTGCCAAGCACTATACTAAGCACTGGGGATACAAGTAATAAAAACAAAGACAGTCCTTGCCTCAAGGAGCTTACAATCTAAACAGGGAAGACAACACACAAGAGGAGGCAGGGAAGGGTGGGAGATGAGAGACCGGGAGGAACCCAGCATGGGGCATCTTGTTCTTGGAGTTGAAACCAACCACGGCAGAAGATGCAAAGTGGAATGCTCTCTGTAGCACCTGACACTGCTGACCATTCATTCTCTATTCCTGGATACTTTTTCTTCTTTTGGTTTTCCTGACCCAGCTCTCTCCTGGTTCTCCACCTATATCCGTCTGACTGTTCCTATTCAGTCTCTTTTGTCAGGTCATGACACTATGCCACCCCCAAAGTGTGGATGGACTCAAAAGGCTCTATCCTGGGGCTCTCTTCTCTTTGCTCTCTGCACTCGTGGTGAACTCATCAGCTTCAATGAGGTCAGCTCCCAAATCTGTGCAGATGATTCTTCTGTCTATATTATCAGTCCTAGTCTGTCTCCTGAGCTCCATTATCTCTTCACCAGCTACCTACTGGACATTTCAAATTGGATGTTCTGTGGGCATTAAACTCAACATGTCTAAAGTAGAACCCATTATTTCCCCCCCAAAACCCATCCCTCTTTCTAAAGTCCCTTTTTCTATTGAAAGTCCAGCATCTTTCTAAGTCACTCAGGTTCACAATATGATATCATCCTTGACTCTTTCTTCTCCCTCATCCCCTTTATCCAATAAGTCACCAAGTCTTATTGATGTAACTTCCACATTATTTCTTATTCTAATTTCCTTTCTCTCCACCTACATGGCCACCATGTTCAGACCCTAATCACTTCTCATCTGAACTATTACAGTAGCCAAATTGGCGTTCCTGCCTCCAGTTTCCCACCTCTCTAATCCATCCTCCACACAGCTGTCAAATTGTGCTACCTAAAACACAAGACTCTGCAGTGGTTCTCTTTGCTTTGGGGATAAACTTTATTTGGCATATAAAACACTTCATAATCTTGCTTCCTTTCTAGACTTGCTGCACATTACTATACTTCACATACTTAATGTTCCCCCCAAGCTGTCCTCCTTACTCTTCTCCACGTAGGACATTCCATCTCCCATCTCCATGCTTTTGCACAGATTACCCCCCATAGCTAGAAGGCACTTCTCCCTCTTAGAATCCCAGCTTCCTTTAAGGCTTAGCTTAAGTACAACCATCCTTCATAAAGTCTGTCCTGAGTCCTGCATTTGCTGCTGTTCTTTCCCCCAAGAAATTATTCATATTTTGTCTGCGTGTGTTTTATATTTTCTTACCTATGTCCATGTTGTTGTTGTTTTTCCTCAATAAAGGGCTAGCTCCTTGAAGGAAGAGACCATTGTTGTCTTTGCATCCCCAGCGTCTAGCACAGTGCCCCTCATGCAATCAGTTCTCAATAAAGGCTTGTTGAATGAATGAATTGCTGGAAGTTGTAATTCTTCCTGCCCTACTGGATGGTCTTTATGAGTTTCTGTGGCCAAAAGCAATTAATCACTTGGTAGCTAACCTTCCAAGAATAAGCCTGACCAAACTTAATTAGGCTAGCTAGACCTTTAATGACAGCCTTATATATCCATACTTAAAACCTTTCAAGTTTGGTAGGACCTTGCAAAACTTGTGCATCATTGACACAGTCTTAGGTAGTCCAGGTTCTCCTCTATGTCATGATAAAACAGTAGGATAGGGCTTAAGAGGAGGAGCTATAAAGGAGCATTTCTTTCTTATTACCTGATTTCAATCACTGACACTTTCTCTTTCCTTTTTCTTTAGCACTTTGGTACTTGGATTGTCCCCTTCCATACTTTACTGTAATTTTAGGGGATTACTGAAAATAAAAATTCCAGGAGCTTAGTAAACTCTCATCCCTAAGGATCTTGCCATTGCTGTTTAGTTGGCACTTTCTGACATTCTTGAAGATGGCAGGATTGAGGTCTGGCTGTGTACACCTGTCACCCCTGCTGCCAAGGAAACTGAGGCTATCAGATCTCTTGAGCTAGAGCAGTTTTGAGCTGCAGTGGGCTAAGCTGATTGGGTGTCCTTCCTAAGTTTGGCATTAATGTGGTAAGTCCTGGGGAGCAGAGGAGTACCAGGTTGCCTAAGGAAGGATGAAATGGTCCACGTCCAAAATGGAAGAAGTCAAAACTTCTATCTCAGTCAGAGTAGGATCAGACCTGTGAGTCTGATGTGAGATCTTATACTTCCAAATTGGGTGAGAGAGAGGAAGAAAAGCATGAAGGAGGAGAAGAAAAATTATGGCAGCAGGATTAAAGCAAATCTAGGTTGGCTACTTCAGAAAAGTGTTAGTTATTGCATGCAGTAAGCAGAAAGTAGGCATATATATTGTCTCAAGACAGCCTTCCATGAACTGCACAGATAGCCCAAAGGTAGTGTTAATGAACTGATAGACAGTGATGGCACTTAGTACCTGTGGATTTATGTAAGGTTTGGCAGATAGGTGAGCCATTGATAATGCATTAACATACTAACAACTGATCTTCAGAATCAAGGATTTCGCTGCATTGAAAGTTCATTGGATGCTAGAACTTTATAACTGAAGTAGACCTTGTTTAGTCCAAATCTGTTATTCCTAAAAACAACAGCAGGACCAACAAGAACCAACCCCTTAACGCTCCTGAAACACTAGAATCTATCTCTCTCAGACTCTGTTCCTTCCCCAGTAAAATTTCCCAATCACCTTACTTCTAATTACATTCTAAGAAGCAATAGGCTCTAAAAAGGACTCATCATTCAGGATAATCACCTTAATATCTTGCCCTTTTTAGAAAATGCCTTTCTTTAAGAGATGGCCCTATTAGAGGCTGCATAATTTAAAGTCCATTTTAAATTATTGAATAATTGAAATTCAGGCTATGCCTCTATGTCCTGTATCACACACTCTTGGAGGAGAGGTCATTTCACCCCAACTTTCCCATGATTTCCACCCTTATAACCACTGCTTCTCTATTAATGAAAGTAAGATTCAATCTATAATTTCCTGTTGCTGGTTCCTTCAGCATTTGAAGGACAAAATTATCATTAAGACAAATCAAGAAGTCATTAATTAATTTCTACTTTTGGCAGAAAAAGGATCCTAGCAGATGTCTGGATAAATGAATGACCCCCAAAACTTCATCATCGTGCATTTGCTCCAGGGTTGTGATCTATTTCCCAAACTTCTCATCAACTTCCTTTGTCTAGATGATCTATAGTTTACTTTGAAGACAAAATCACTTCTGGTTCTCTTTCCATTGACATTCCCCAAATGCTTTTCACCATAGTTCCTTTCTTTGATTCCTCACAAAGATACCTTCCTAATGCACCTAGCCCTCACCCCCAATCTTTTCTGTATCCTATTTCTCTTGAATAAAGTATACCCATCTGGAGCCATATTCATGGCTTCATCCCATCTATCTATCTATCTATCTATCTATCTATCTATCTATCTATCTATCTATCTATCTATCTATCTACATATATATGTATATATATATTGCTTTTTGGAGGGCAATTGGGGTTAAGTGACTTGCCCAAAGTCACATGGCTAGCAAGTGTGTCAAGTGTCTAAGGTCAAATTTGAACTCAGGTCCTCCTGCTTTCAGGTCTGGTGCTCTATTCACTGTGCCACCTAGGCACCCCGATCCCATCTATATTCATGGGTTTCATCCCTTCAAATCTCCATGTTATCCTATGAGGTCAAATTTACCTTCTTGCATTAGAACCTCCTTCTTTCATGTTACCTAAACTTTGGACATTTGCATATACATATTTGAGCCCATGGATTTTAGTACAGCATCCTTTCTTGGATTTTGTCTCCTGTTTACTTCTCAGTGTCTCAACTCTTACTCTTTGTTCGTTGTGGCTACCTTCTATGGTATCTAGCTTGTTGAATAGATATAAGTAATTTTCTTCCTCCCCATTCTTTTTAGTTTAAAGTGTTTTTGGTTAAATTTGCAAGACAGCCAGCAAATACATTCTTATTGGCCTTTGTTAGGTATACTCCATCGCTGGCCAAGAATCTGCTACCTTTGTATTTTATGCTATGGTCTCACAACCTCTGAGGTAGCTAGGACAAGAATTATTATCCCCATTTTATACCTGGGGAATATCAGACCCTGAGACATTACGTTGCTTGCCTGTGGATTGTGTAGTAAATTGATGGAAGTTTTGTAACTATAGCCAAAGTATTAAACCTTATTCCTTCTACTGAGTTAAGAATATTTCCTGAAGGCTTAGATTTCTAGTTCCTGAATCCTAGAAGGTGCTAACAAGAAGGTTGATACCCTATAAGAAACACTCAGTTTCAATTGAGAATTAGTGAGAGTCCAAGTTGGTATCTTCTACTCGCTGGGAAAGAGGGTTATGTCCCCAAATCTTTCTGTGTCTACATAATACTAAGAGAACCAGAGAGTGGAATCCTATTTTATACTAACTTCCTACATATTGGAGAAGGAGAACATGGGAAAATCATCTCAACATGGGGGAAATAGGTTGGAGGCCAGGGCAGGCAGGGATTATTTGGAACTCCTGATTTAGATCCTAGTATATTTGGGATGTGCCTCAGGCAACTCCCAAGGATTTATCTACTAAGTCTGAGATTTAGTGGAGGGTGTTCCCCACCCATGCTGGATGAAATCATCGCTCCTTCCTGTATCCCTGTGATAATAGCTGACATTTCTGTAGTGTGGTTTTCAAGTTTGCAAATGTACTTTACATGCATTCTTTCACTGAAACTTCACAACAATGTGGTGAGGTAGGCATTACAATTTTATTTTTCCACTTTACTGATGAGGAGTCTGAAACTCAGAAAGGTTAAGTGACTTGCTTTGGGGTCAACCACCCAAAGTTATCCTACTAGTCAATGGCAGAAATAAGATTCACACCTAGGTCTTCCAAACCTTAAAATTCTGTCAGCTCTACAAAGCTGCCTTCCATGATTCTGAAATTGGGGGTAGGGGAAGGAAATAAGCATTTATATGGTGGTCCTATGTGCCAAGCACTGTGCCCAATACTTTACAATTATTATTTGATTTGATCCTCACTGAGAGGTAGGTGCTACTATTTTCCCCATTTTAGAATTAAGGCTGATGGAAGTTAGGTGACTTATTCAGGGTCACACAGCTAGTAAATGTCTGAGACTGGATTTGAACTCAGATCTTCCTGAAAGAAGACCCAGTGTGCCACACTGTGCTACCATCTGCCTCTGTGCAGTAAAGTCTTAATTATCTTTACCTTTGGAAGGGAACTGCATGATAGATATGATAAAAACATTTAAGTCATGTAAATTTATTAATCTGGAACTGCCAAAAATTCCATCACAGTGAAAACCTTTGAAAAAGAAAAAAAAAGATTCAGATGTTTGTTACACAATATTTAACGCAACAAAATCCCTAAAGTTTTAGGCCTAAAGGCCTAACACAAGGCCTCTGATGGTCATTTGGAATGTTCTAGCAAAAGATCTTGCTCATGTTTGGCCTAGACTATGTGAGTTTTACTTACCTCCCTAATGATTGCAAATTATTACTTTATATTTCCTGGATACTCAGTACCTGACAGCCAGAGGGGACAAAGTTACAGGCAGCAAGTAGAAGCCAACCTATGATTAAACATTAGCTGTGGAAAATCCACAAACTATGGAAAATTAAGAGCTAATTATAGTAATAGTAGTGATGGTGATGTTGAATTTCAGTGTTCCTAGTGTCCAGTTCATGCTATGGTTGTGTCAGGTAACAGTGAAGGTGCATTATCTATCCTAAGGCTCTAAAACTTTCTAATTATATCATCCTAAAGGATACTCTATTGGTCTTCAAAAGTTACTTTTTTCCTTCAAGTTACCTTGGTGACCTAAAGTCCCTGGCTTACTGTCTAGAAATGTAGTAAGGATAAGAATCTTTGCATCTTATCTCTAAGTGCAGTAAGGACCAGACACACTGGTCTGCCCTAGCTCAGGATCCATGTACATTTTGGAAAGAATACAGGCCCAGGTACCTGAAGATCTGGGTTCAAATATAGAGTTCCCATTTTCTCTATTAATACAGATCATCACCAATTTCTCAACCTCCTTCCCAGGGTCACAGCAGTACATGTCAGAAGTAGAATTCTAACCTGGGTTCATAGAAATAATATATGCAAAGCAATTTGCAAACCATGCATGCTATGAAATGGTAAGTATTATATCCATGGTTCAACAGTACTGAAAAAAATAGAGGTGTTATACAAACTCCTAAGTGTACCAGAAAGCATCTTTTGTGCCTGTCTGTTGTGCTTCAGGCTGGGTATCCTCATCTCTAAAAGCAGAAATGAAACATTTGCATGATGGACCTCACTGACTCTGAAACTACAGCTTTGCTGAATTAGCACAGACATCTTGGGACATTGCTTAGAAAGCTGCATCTGCATGTGAACTGACAGGGGGTCCAGCTCATCTTGACTCTCCGCCTACCTGGAGAAAGAAAAGTTCTGCTCATCACTGTTAATACGTGCTCAACACAGCCGGTAGGGGCAGAGGGGATTCTCAAGAAGCCTCAGTTATTCCATCTACTATTTTCATTTCCAACTTTTCTTGCTTCCTCATATGAACGTGGATTCTTGGTTCCTGACACCTCCAGCTCTCACTCAACAGTGGATACTGTTAACATCATCATGGTGGATATAGAGAGTATGATTATTGTCTGCAAGACCCTATTTTTCTGTGAAACTAAAATAGAATAAAAAAGGAGATAGATTTTCAATGTTAGTTCTGTATTTTCAAACTCTCAATAGTATCCCTCAATCCTAAGGTTTTTTTGGGTGGGGGAGGGTAGCTGAAGTTTATATTTCTGACTCCTATCAAGGGCTACACTGAAAAGTGCCTAGACAAATTAGTATCTAGGCTGTTTGTGAAGTCTTTCAGAGATGGCAGGTGATCACTGTATTTGCTGTTTTTCGTGTGTGTGTGTGTGTGTGTGTGTGTGTGTGTGGAAGAGAGACAGAGAGAGAGAGACAGAGAGAGAGAATTGAAATATTATCCCAAGTTTCATTCAGTATTTTCTAGGGATTAGACTGAGAAACAGCAATTTAGAATAGTGGATTGAGAGCTGGTCTTGAAACCAGGAAGATCTGGGTTCAAGTCTTGCCTCTGACACTTACTGATTGTGTTACCCTGGGCAAGTTCTTTAACCTCTCAGTGTCTAGGAAGTTCTCTAAGATTGTAGGTTGCAGAAGAGGTGGCAACATGCATTGGTTAGAGTTTCCTCACCCTATAACTATACCAATGAAATCAAAAGTGTAGTCCCCATCCCCTACATGTTTAAATTCGTTTAATTAAGTGCTACAGGCACTGCCTTTGCTTCTTACCACCTGCCCGTTTCTTCATCCTTCGTGGTCTGACTTCAGACTTCACCATTCTAAAGAAACTATTAAAAAAAATCCAAGGGTCTTTTCTCAGTCTTCATCCAGTTTGATCTTTCTGCAAGTTGGACACTACTGACTTTCCACCTAAGCTCTCTCTCTTCTCTTGGCTACCACAGCACTGCTATCTCCTAGCGCTCCTGATGCCCCTGTGGCATCATCCTCAGTCCCCTGTGCTGGATCATCATCTATATCCATTGCCTTTTAACATTCCTAGCTTTCTCCAAAGCTCTGTCCTGTCCCACCTCCTCTCCTCTCCTCTCCTCCCCTCCCCTCCCTTCTCCTCTCCTCCCCTCTCGTCCTTTCCTTTCTTCTCTCCCCTCCCCTCTCCTCTTTTCCGTTGAAATATAGCCTTTTATGAAGATTACATCCAGCCTTCATCTCTCTCCTGAACTGCAGCCACACATTGACAGCTTCCTACCATATATCTTCTCTAGGATACCCTTGTCAGCCACTTAGATCAGTGTCCAAAACAGAACTCATTATTCCTCCTCTTCTCCCTAAACTTGCCCCTCCTCCAAACTTCCCTATTTTTATTGAAGTTGCCACCTAGCATTCCTTCCAGCTACCCAGATTTGTGGCTGTAGAGACGACCCTTGACTTTTCTTCTTCCTGACCCTTCATATCAAGTCTTAGGGATTCTATCTCCACAACACCTTCAGAGGAGATCCCCTTCTCTCCATACCTGAAACTACTACCCTATTTCAGGGTCTCATCAGTCCTGCATTATTCCAACACAGTCACCTCCCTTTCCAGTCTATCCTCCACACAGATCCGGAAATAATCTTCCTTAGGCACCAGTCTCCAGAGTCTCCCTATCTCATTCCTCTGCTTAAAGATCATTCATGGCTCCCCCTGGCTTGTCTATAAGGGGAAATACAAGTACTTTAGCTTAAAAGCTCTCCACTATTTTGTTACCACCTATGTTTCTAGCCTTACTTTATACTACTGTGTTTCCTCGAAAATAAGCCCTCCCCTTACTGTGCAAGATTCCTCTAAAATAAGCCCTCCCCCGAAAATAAGCCCTATTGAGATTGCTACTGTAGTGAAGGTGATCCCCTGCGCTACACGCTACATTACGGTACCCTCTGTATGCACCGTCTCCCCCCTCCCCCCCGTGAAACGCACACCACGCTCCGAGCTGCATCCAATCAGAGCTGCAGCAGTGAGCGGGTCATCCTGTTCTTCCCCAGTGATTTGCTTATTGAATAAAGGTACATTTTTTTGTTCACATTTACCTGTTTATTAAAATTGCTGTCAATGTTCATTAAAATAAGCCCTCCCCTGAAAATAAGCCCTCTGGTGTTTTTCTGTCCAAAAAAAAATAATAAGACAGTGTCTTATTATCGGGGAAACACGGTAGTTCCATTCATTAATTTTATGTTCCAGCCAAACTGGGCTCCTTCCTCCCTTCCTCCCTCTCTCTTTCTCTCCCTCCCTTCCTTTCTCTCTCCCTCCCTTCCTCTCTCTCTCCCTTCCTCTCTGCTTCCATCTTTCCTTCCTTCATCCCTCCTTCCTTCCTCAAATTACTTTTTTATTTATTTCTCTGTGTACACACTGTGTTTCCTTTGTCCCCTCCATCCCTTCCTCACTAGAATTTGAACTCTTTAAAGGCAGAGAGCATTTCCATTTTGTTTCCTGTATCCCCAATACCAAGCACAATGCGTTGTACATAGTCCACACATAATAAATGTTGGTTGTTGACCTGAAACAAAGAAGGTTACCCTGTGTGTCAGTGATGGTCATTGTCCCACTGACATTCCAGGGCTTCCCAAAATTGGGATAACCTGCAATAAGGCTGGCCCTATATACGTGTGACATAAAGGTGGCCAATATGATCCAGACCTGGATTTGGAGTCAGGATCCTGGCTCTACTTCTTACTAACTGTGTGACTAGGGATGAGATCAGGAACTCTTAATCTCAGGTTAAAAAAATTTTTTTTGGGGGGGGGGGTGGCTAATCAGCTAGAATGAGAAAAAAAACCCTCATTTTCACTAGATTTTAGCATTTTCTCTAATTACTTAAAAACATGATTCTGAGGAAGGCTCATTGGACTTCACCAGGCTGCCAGAGATCCATGACACATGAAAAAAAAAAAGGTTAAAAACCCCTGAACCTCGATGATCTCTCATGTCCGGCCCAGCTCTGTTTCCAACGTCCCATCCAAAAGTTTGATATGTTTTGAAAAATAAAATTCTGGATTTCTTATGTCAGAATTTTGATGAACAGTGGATATCCCCCTACTCTGATCACTGGTCTTTGGTTTTTTCCCCCAGTGGTCTATAGATTCCCATTTCAAATACTATTACAATCTTTTCCTAAGTTTCACAAATGAGAAGAATCACATGACAGATCAAACATAGTTCAGATAATTAAACAACAAAGACACCTCCAGAGTTCAGCTCAGGCAGAATGTCTCAGACTGATGAATACAACTGGAGGCAGGGAGCTTCAGAAACCCCAGCTGTGAATGCTTAGGGGCTTCATGTTACAGGTGGAGGTCGAAGACTTTCAGGAGAAATAGCAGGAAATAGAGAAAAGCTAATTAGAATCAGAGGGTCCCAAAATCAACATGCCCATGTCAGCTTTGGCATCTGCTCCTTGATCATTATTCTCTGCTGGTAATGGAGCCTTCATGAATGGTTCCAAAGACTGAGTCTTCTTCTCAGATCCTTGTTTAATCAAGACAAATATTCCTACCCTAAAAGTAAGTCATTTCCAGAAGGGTCATGGCTTTTTTTTTCCCTTTTCTTTTTTACAACGCAAATGAGAAAGGAAATGGGAGCGTCATTTTCCTATACATTACTGTAGCTATAAACAATGCCTTATCTTCTTAGCAACTATCATAAAACATTAAGTATTTAAAATATTTACATCAGCCCTTGGAGATTTTCCTCACAGGGTTTTTGGGAGGTTCGAATAAGAAAATGTATACAGAGTGCTTTGCCAACTTGAAAAGCACTCTAGAAATGTCAGTTATCATTATTAGACATAAGACTTTCCTATGGACAATTGTAATAGACTCTTAATGCTCTCCCTACTCTAAGGCCATCTCCTCTCCAATCCTTCCTCCACACAGAATGACAAAAGGATCGGACAGGTCAGATGGTGTCACTCTCTATTGCCTCTGGGTTAATATGCAAACTCCCCTACCTGTCATGTAAGTCCCTATTTGCTGGGGGACCCACTTTTCCAGCCTTAGTTCATATCATTCCCTTTTGCATACTTTAAGCTCCAGCCAAAGTAGACTTTGAGATGTTTTCCAATCTTAATTCTCCCTCTCCCAGCTCTGGGGCAGCTAAGTAGTGCCAGAGTGCACGGAATTCTGGGCCTGGAGTCAGGAACTCATCTTCCTGAGTTCAAATCTGGCCTCAGACACTTACTAGACGCTTACCCGGGGCAAGTCACTAAACCCTGTTTACCTTAGTTTCCTCATCTGTAAAATGAACTGGAGAAAGAAATGGCACATGACCCCAGTATCTTTACCAAGAAAATCCCAAATGGGGTCCCTAAGAGTCAGACTCACTAACAAATATTTAAGATGTGAAATAATAACTCACCATACCTATTATACTTTCCAGGGAGGTAATGACAGCTTTGTATGACTGTGAAACAGGTATTTTCCCTTCACCTTAGAACTACGCTGGCCTGGCAGCTCAAGAGAATCCCCAGGTCCTCAGGCCAGCCAGGACATACCTTGTTGTTGATTATCTTGCCAGTGGGGCTGCTTCTATTCCTCCAAGAACTAATGCTGCTTTAGGAATCATCTGCTGGGTAGCCAATATCAATTCAGGGGTCCTGACCTCTTGGATTCATGAAGTTGCTGTCCAAGCTGTAAATGTCCATTTCTTAGGCTCACCATCTAGTAACATGGGCTCAGAGAAAGAATCACTAAACTGAAAAGGTAAGTTGGGCACTTGTGGTCCAGGCTCAGGCTTAGTTAGGCAATCACATCTTGCTTTCAGACGCACGTGGCCGTCATTGCTGCTAGAGTTGGGGGAGAGGAATCCCAACCTATAAGAGAGAATCTAGCAGAGATCCAAACAGCAGGCCAAAAAGAGAGGGAGGTAAAGCCACCAATCACCCTCAACACCCAAGGGACCAAAGGGGGCCTGCAGGACCAGCCAGGAGCATTCATTACAGGTTCTTTAAGGAAGGTCCTGGTCATGGAAAGGACTTAAGTCCAGCAAAGCAGGGGGTTCCTCCCATGAACACCCCTGACAGAGGAAAATCAGAAGTTTAGGCTTATTTGTTGTTGTTATAGAGTCATGTTCCTCTTCATGATGCCAGTACTGTCCTTGGGGTTTTCTTGGCAAAGATATTGGAGTGGTTTGTCATTTCCTTCTCCAGTGGATTAAAGTAAACAAAGGTTATGTGACTTGCCCAGGGTCATATAGCTAGCAGGTATCTGAAGTGGGATTTGAACTGAGATCTTCCTGACTCCAGGACCAGAACTCTTATCAACTGAACCATGTAGCTTCATTCTTTGGCTCTATTTCTATTGGCCATCCATAGACTGAATGATCATGTTATATTTCTAGAGTCCTGAAAAGGAGGATTCAGAGAATGTTGGTGCTGGAAGGTACCATTAGTGGGCCACGTCCTTCAATTTACTGATGAGAAAACTGGAGAAAAGCATTTAAGGTTGGGTTCACAGGGTCCTCTGTTGGACCCACAGATTTCTTTTAATGGCCATTTTTCATCAAAGGAGAAGCTTTTATCTCCCTCAGTCTATACCACAGGATTCGACTGCCAAGAGGGCAATTTGTCTGGTAGTCTTTGGGGTAATCTACACTTTTTGCTTTGAGGAAACAGTCCACAGTTAAAGGTTGAAACTAAAATAGTATCTGTTCTAACCTCAGACAATGGGCTGCCCTTTTTGTTTCAAGTTTCCTACTCCATGCAAGAGATTCTCCAGGTTAAATTCACAACATGAATATTTAACAAGGCCCTGGAGCAGAGATATCAAAGACATGCAGCTGGCAGCACAACTGAGTGGGCCTGAACCCTTCTGAAATGTAATTGGGAAATAATTAACAAAATTAAAATTTAATAGAACATAGATAATGATAACATGTGGTTTTCTAAGTCAATATACAGCCTTCAAATATGGTTTAGTGGCCTTATTTCTATCTGAGTTTGACACTGCCACTAGAGAATCCAAATATCCATGCCCAGTGCCCTATGTGATGAACCAGTTAAGAAAGGCCACTGGGCTCCAACAGCTGAAAAATATCTCCCAGTAGCATTTAGTTGTTAGAGAGACACCTGGAAGCAGCGGCTGGCCAGCTGGCCTCAGAGTCAGCAAACCCTGAATTCTGGTCCCATGTGCTGGTTGTGTTACCCTGGATAAGTTATGTCGCAGTGCCCCAGGTGACTGTCTGAGACTCTGAGTGACAGAACAGATTCTAACCTGCATCAGTGGAAGGGGTTTCCTTGCAGGTTCCCTACACCAATAAAATCATAGGACCAGGTAAAGAAGAAGGAGACAGAGATGAAGAAGGAGACAGAGATGGAGAAGGAGGAAGAGGATGGAGGAGGAGGGGAAGGAGGGGAAGGAGGAGAGGAAAGAGAAGAGAAAGGAGGAGGAGATGGAGAAGAAGGAGAAAGAAGAGGAAAGAGGAGAAGAAGGAAGAGGAAGGAAGAGGAGAAGGAGGAGGAGAGGAAAGAGAAGAGGAAGGAGGAAGCAATGAAGAAGAAAGAGAAGGAGAAAGAAGAGGAAAGAGGAGAAGGAAGAGGAGGAGGAGAGGAAAGAGAAGGGGAAGGAGAAGGAAGAAGAAAGACAGAGACGGAAGAGAAAGAGGAGGAGGAGAGGAAAGAGAAGAGGAAGGAGAAAGAAGAGATGGAGGAGAAGGAAGAGGAAAGAGGAGGAGGAGATGGAAAGAAGGAGAAGGAAGAGGAAAGAAGAGGAGGAGAGAAAGGAGAAAAAGGGAGGAGGAGAGGAAGGAGGAGGATGATGAGGAGGAGGACAAGGAGAGCTAGCATTTATATGGTACTTTAAGGTTTGCAAAGCCCACTATGTTTATTAATGTCATTTGATCCTCACAACAACCTTGTAAGATCAGTACTCTTATTATCCCCATTTTACAAATGAGGAAAATGAGTTTGAAAGAGGTTAAGTGACTGGCCCCAGATCACAAAGCTAATACATTTCTGAGGCAGAATTTGAACTCAAGCCTAAGTCCAATACTTAACACAATAATAATAATAAGCACTTTAAGGTTTGCAAAACACTTTTAGATTTGTTCTCTGATTGGATCCCCCACCCCTACCCCACAGCCTTGAAAGATTGGTGTTATTATTATCTCCATTTTACGGATCAGGAAATTGAGTCTGGGAGAGGATGACTTGCCCAGCGTCCTACAGCTAGCAAGGGTCTAAGGCAAGATTTGAACTCAGGTCTTCCTGAATCCAAAGGAGAAAATGAACATACAAGTACTTTAGGAATTATCAAATGGTATACAAGGTATTCTCATCTTTCTTTTTTTTTTTCCATTTTGCATGGCATAAGATAACAGGAAGCATGGTGTGGTGTACAGTTAGGGACACTTGGGATTTAAATTTGTCTCTTATGTGTGACCATAGACAAGTCATTTGAATATGACACATCTCTAATGATTATAAATGGTGTGAGGAGTTTCAACATCAGGAGTTTCCTGTGCTAGTAGCATCTCAGGGCCATACAAAGCACAATCCTATGGGCAGAAAACAATAAAAGCTAAGATATACAGCACGGACTCTGTGCCAGGGACTGCTCTAAGCTCTTTACAATATTTCATTTGATCTTCACAACAGCCATGGGAGGGAGGTCCTATCATAATCCTGGTTTATAGATGGGGAAACTGAGTCAAACAAAGGGTAAGTGCCTTGCCCAGGATCACACAGCCAATTATCGTTTGAGGCTGCATTTGAACTCAGCTCTTCCTGATTTCGAGTCCCGCACACTATCTACTTCGCCAATTAGCTTCCCACAAATGACCTTCACAAAAGAAATTGGGAAAATTTTCAAAATGCGAGGTAAGCTCCCAACTACAGGGGTGGGGAACCTGTCTATCTCCCCTCTCCCATCTTCCTGCTTGAAAAAGACCCAAGGACGCAGGCTACCAAACAGGCCCCATTGCATTTCGGAATAGCATAATCCAGCCAGCAAGGTATGGTTCTTGACTTGGCAGAGAAAAGGGCGAGTCTGGTTTAGAAGGAGAGGAAAAGCTTTGTCTGTGTCTGCTGATTCATGAAGGAAGGAGATGAGGGAGGGGGAAGAAGGACAGTGCAATGGAATCCTAGGAAGTGAAGGAGCTTGTACCAGAATCATTCTGAGAGGATATGGAACAGATTTATACTCATGTTTATTCATGATAATGAAATAGCTGTCCCCAGATAGGCATTTTAATTTGGGAGAAAGCTGCAAGGAAATATGTGCAATCATGGAGAAGGTAGATATTTTTTCAAAAAAAAAATTAAATAAAATCAGTTTAATCCTGCCTGGAACATGATTCATTCTTTTGGAGCGAGAAGTGGTATGAGATAGTGTCCAAAGGCAATTTTCTTTTTTTTTTCTTGGACATGAAAGAACTTTTTCCTTAATCAGAATAACAAGCAGGCTTGGTGAACTATGGAAACACCTATGTGGTGTTAAGAAATTTTATCTGCCCCCATTACTTCCCTCTGCCTGCAGACCTACCACTAGGCCTGACATTTAAACCATCAGTATAGTAACTCCTTTGGGTTAAGGCGTTGTCTTCAGAAAGCTTCCACCACCATGCCTCTCTGCTATCTGGGAGGGGCAGTATATTAGGAAGTTAGCCTGTCAGGCTATTTGGCTATCTAGCAAAGGGTAGGGTTCTGAATGAGTGGAACACGGGACAGACACATTTTGCTAGAGGAAAAGGACCTGGCTTACTGGGAAGGCAGAACTCAATAGGGCACCATTGAATCAGAGATGTAGGGAGCAGCATTGAGGCTACAAGTTACCTTTGGGGGCACAAGATGAGGATAGAGCTATGTGACTCAGGCCTGTCTCCTTCCAGTTTTGCTCCTTAAATTTTATCCACTTTACACATTAGCTTAGGGCTATCCCTGAAGGACTCTATGATTCTAATGAGAAACGTTTTTCTTTTTTCCTTTTTGGATTTTACCAGAAACCAGATTTTCCCTCTGTAATTTTAAAGTGCCATTAAAAACAGACAAAGGTGACTTTAGGCAAGTCCCTTAACCCCAATTGCTCTCCAAAAAGCAAAAAACAAAAACAAAAAAAACAAACAAAGGTAAATGCTTGTTGATTGAAATTTTAGCTCTTTACAGAGTCTTGTCACAAGGGGCTTAACAGCCATTACCCATTTCTTTGACTATCCTGTTACCCAGAAATCTAACTTGTTATACTGATGCTGAGAGGATGGCAAAGTATAAATTAACGCAATGATCTCCCATTTTGAACCTGGCTTTTCAACAGGGCTGGAGGTGGTGATAAGGTTAAACCATCTCCCCAAGCTTATGTTAGTCACCTTCAGTTTTCCAAGTCTCAGTTAGCATCCCTCCTGTGGAAAATTTTAAAGAGATACATCAATAGCAATGACCTTAGTTTTCACTACATCATGGGTACCAGATTACACTGAAATGCAGGAAAAACTGGCAGTCCTTACTGAAAGAAGGGAATTAGATTTTGTTGAATTAATCACACACCTTCTACCAACATTTCCCATTTGTTGTTGTTTTTCAGTTGTGTCTGACTCTTCATTGCCCCATTTGGAGTTTTCTTGGTAAAGATCTTGGCTCTATTTCCTTCTCTGGCTCATTTTACAGATGAGGAAACAAGTAGAGTTAAGTGACTTGCCCAGGATCACATAGCCAGTAGGTGTCTGAAGACAGATTTGAAGTCATGAAGATGAGGCTTCCTGACTTTGTGCCTGGTGCCCTATACACCATACCGCTGCCCACATTTCCTGTTGGGTATAGATTATCACATGTTCTTTAGAATGCTATTCCATTCTATATCCCATGCCTTTCTTAATCCAAATTGTTTACATTAGCTTTTCTGGCTGCCATGTCATACTTATCATAAGATGATTATTCTAGAGTTGTAAGGGAACTTACAGATCATTCAGTCTGTCCCCTTCATATTTTACAAATGGGGAAACTGAAGCCATGAAAGATGAAGTGATTTGGCTAATGTCACACAAGTAGTAAGTAACAGAGTGGGGATTCAACTTTAGTTCCTATGACTCCAAATTTACTGCTTTCATATTGGTGCATATGGAACTTCCAGTCCACTGAAACCCTCAAATAGCTTTCATTTCTACTTTTGCCTAGTATTACTACTCGCATACAATTGATTTTTTGAGCCCAAATGTAGGAATTGACATTTATCCCCAGTAAATTTCATCTTATTAGATTCAGCCCACCATTCCATCCTGTTGAGATCTTTTTGGGTCCTCAAATATGTTGCTCAGTATTTGCTATCCCTTTCAGCTTCATGTCATCTCCATGTGCTATACACGCCATATATGCATTCCTGCATGTTAGTGATAAAATTATTAGCAACAGCTCAGAGCTAAGGACAGGTTCCTGTAGTACTCTACGGAAGACCTTCTTTCAATTTAACATTGACACTCTGGGTCTAGTCATTCAACAGTTCCAATTTCACATCCTACAATTTGAAAGTTTTTAAAGGGTAGAAATAGATGACAAATATCGATTTTTTTTTCAGAATTGAATTGGTGACAATTAACCTAGAATAAATAAAACTGTAGAAATGTCACTTTTAGACTATCCTAATTCAGTATTTTTGTGGTGTTCTAAATGACTTGAAAATGTTTTCTTAGGTCATAGGACCATAGATTCAGAGCTGGAAGGGACCTTAGAGTGCATCTAATCCAACCACCTCATTTTATAGATGAGGAATCTTCAGTTCGGAAAAGATAAAATGGCCCAAGATATCAATCCAGGTCATAAGAGCTGGGTTTTGAACCCATGTATTTTGACTCTGAATGTCGGGCTTTTTCCACTGTCCCACACTGCGGTGGCTACGCTCAGCAAGACCTCCCGTAGGCTCCTGAGTAATTCTCACAAAATGTCTGAAATTCACAAGGGTCTTCGGTTAAACATATTGATGCCCTAATCATTAAACCTATACCTGCAGATTACATATATGTGTATATGTTACATATTTAGATCCCCTGCCCAACATTTCATCCCTTTTCTAATCCTCTGTCTGTCCTTCCACTGGTAGAAAGTTTGGTGGAGGATAGACTGAGTGTCAAACCACCACCATTTCTCTCATCAACTCCAAAAAATTAACATCACTGATCTAGAGGGATATATTGATATGTATTGATATGATATGTTTATATATACATATGTTACATATATGTATGTGTATATATATATAATGTATCTAGTAAGAGCTATTAGTCTTTTGAGTGACATAATTCTTAACTTGACCTCAAAGAATGCCAAAGTTATATACTATTAGATAAAAGATACCCACTGGTCCCATTCCTTTTATGACAGATATCCTTATCACAATAGATATTTTGAGTTTATATCTTATACCTTTAAATCTTTTTCCTCCAAGTTCAAGATCATCTTAATCCCTCAAGAAGATGCGATCATCTCATCTAAGTTTTTCTTTCAGGTCAGTGTAAGTGGCATAGTGAATAGAGTGCTGGGCCTGGAGTCAGGAAGACTCATCTTCCTGAGTTCAAATATGGCCTCAGAAACTTACTAGCTGTGTGACCATGGGCAAGTCACATAAACCTATTTGCCTCAGTTTCCTCATCTGTAAAATGATCTGAGACGGAAATGCAAACCATTCCAGTATCTTTGCCATGAAAACCCCAAATGGAATTACAAAGAGTCAGATACAACTGAAAACAATTTAACAACCTACTCAAAGCCTTTCGTTGCTATGGATTCCAGTAGGAACATCCATAATGGAAGAACATGAGTCTAAGAAATCCTAGGATTAACTTGTAATTATTTGAGGAATGGGGATGATGTAAGGACATTACCAGTCCCCCCCCCGAAAGAAGATGGATGAATTTATACCAATGTGTAGAATGTTTCTGGATGTGGAGATCTAAGATATCAATATACCCATCTAGATCACTGATGTTAATTTTTTGGAATTGATGAGAGAAAGAAAGAAAAGGGAGTCTAACTGTGTGCATCAATGACAGTCAAAGTGGGATAATTGGTGGTGGTTTGACACTAAGTCTATCCTCCACCAAACTTCCCACCAGTGGAAGCACAGAGGATTAGAAAAGGGATAAAATGTTGGGCAGGGGATCTTAAGAATGATCCAAAGGTGGCTGATGTTTTAAATATGGTAGCAGAAAGACATGGTGGCACACACTTATAGTCCCTACTCCTGGGAAGGCTAAAGCTAATGGATCATTTCATTAGGGTTAAAAGCAATCAGCTACCTGCACTAAGTCCTTTACCAATCTGGTATTCCTTTGGAAGAGACGGTGGGGGTGGGGACAATAGGGGAATCAGGCTGCCTAAAGAGGGTCAAACTAACCAGAAATAGAGTGGATCAAAGCCAAAGCTTCCTTGCTGTTCAGCAATGTGGTGAGGCATTGAATGGTGGCTGCACTTCCATTCTGGGTGAGACGGGAAGGTTCTGTTTCAAAAACTAAACAAAATAAAAGACACAATATGGTGCCTTTTTCCTTGGATAAAGAACAAAGGTGGGTGACCCATGATCGATGGTTGGCTCCTGAGAGGTGGTCATACTGGTTCATGGATTAACTGTATCTAAAATAAACTAGTGTCTTGGTGTTCTCTGTAATTCTTGGATTGCTTATCATTCTGTTCATACTTTGATTAATTATAGTTGCAAGCCTTGCCTGGCCTCCTTGGAAAGCTCCATGGTGTTATTTATGTTCAATGAATTCTTACTAATGGTGGTGTAATTCATATAAAGGCTTAGTAGATGACCTTGGAAGTTCTTTCTAGCTTTAAGATTCTTCAGTTCAATTATATTTCTTTCAGAGTGTCTCTAACACTTCACCATTATTTTCTTTTTTTAATTAAAATAATTTTTAAAGGTTAAGTAGTTATTTTTTCTACCTCCCATGCTCCCTATACTGAAAAAGAAAAAAAAAGAAAAGAGAGTATTCTTGTAATAAATATGCAGTCAAGTAAAATAGTTTCTCACATTGGCCATGTCCAAAAAAATGTATGTTTCATTCTACACCTTGAATCTATTACCTCTCTGCCAGGAAATGGGTAACATTCTTCCTTATTGGTCCTCAAGAATTGTCCTTCCTTTTCTATTCCCATTGCTGCCATACTCAGTCAATAAGCATTTGTTAAGCACCTACTATGTGCTAGGCAATGTGGTAAAGTCTACAGATACAAAAAAGGTAAAAGTCCTTGTTCTAAAAAAATTCACAGTCCAAAGTGGGGAGGGGGAATAAAAGGAAAAAATCAGTACAATCAATCAATACATTGAAAAAAGTCCTAACACTTGTGCAATGTGCAAACTGGCCCTGAAGTCTCGAATGTGAATGTGCGTAGATCCTTCAGTAAATGTCAGTGGTTATTATTATTTATGGTTCTTATAGTGATTTCATTAATATAGGGAATTCCCTATGTGGAAACTATATCAATGCAGATCAGTAATTCACCTACAATTTAAAGTGTCAGAGAATTATCTTAAGGCACTGTGAAGTTAAGTGATTTGCCTATGGCCACATAGCTGGTATGTCTCAGAGGCAGGATTTGAACCCCCATCCACTATGCTATGCTAGATAGAGATAGAGAGATAGAGTGGTGGGGTTGAGAGAGAGAGAGTGCTGGGCCTGGAGTCAGGAAGACTCATCTTCACGAGTTCAAATCTGACCTCAGACACTTACTAGCTGTGTGACCCTGGGCGAGTCATTTAACCTTGAGCTGGAGAAGGAAATGGCAAATCACTCTAGGATCTTTGCCAAGAAAACCCCAAATGGGGAAATAAAGAGTCAAACATGACTGAAATGACTGAATAACTATGTGTATGTGTGTATACACATATAAATATACACATGTGGATAGATAGATATACACATATATGTCACCTTTTCTACTAGATCATAAGCTCCTTGAGGACAGCAAGAGTGCACTGCATTTCTTCATTACCCTCCCCACACTGAGCACAAGTGGTAGGGATTTAATAAATATTCGCCATATGAGGAGACCATACTTCATCTGACCATTTTAACATCTGGATCCAATAACATCTGGAGAATGTAGTTTTATGGCCTTCAGAATAGATGCTGAAAAAGGACTAGTGCCTTGTTTGCTCTTTAAAGGCAGCAAAACAGAAGCCTTAATAGCATTTTATATGAATATGTATTCAACTTATTAGACAGGAAGGCATTTCTGTAGGTTCATAATTCAGTTTTATCAGGTGATGTTTCCTCATCGACAGAGTTCAATATTAAAAGTTATAAATAAAGTCTTTACAGAACAAAACATCTTAAGGGGGCATTCGTGTTTTTGAATTTCCTTGCAGAAACGGGGCCACAATGTAATAATTGCATATTAGGCAAAGGGGAGATGGAAGGTAACACAGAGGGGAATGACTAGGCCCTGAGGCTGGCACTTGGCAGCATTTGGGAGGCCTGGGGAGTCAGCACAAGGTGCCTTTCTAGCCAAGGCCAGGTCTTCAACATAAATGACCTGATTATTATTGCTGTCCTCACCTTGCACACACACCCTTTCCCTGTAGAGCCTCCACTGCTTTTCCCAAGAAGGTGGGTTCTGGCCTTTTGAATCCTTCAGTAGTAATAAGAAATGTCCAATTGCAGCTGCAGGAGTGATGACAGAGAGATGGGAGTGGGAGGAAGCAGAGGAGCCAGGTTTCCTGAGTTAAAGAAAAGCAGAGAATTGAGGTAATTAACAGAGGTGGTGCAGTCAGAAAGGGGATTGGGCCTCAATGACCTAGCTTGATCATGCTGTGGGAATGTCTACTGAAGTGGCCTAAATTAGCCAAACAGCCTTCCCTTCTCCAGATACTCACCTTGTCTTCTACTTGCTTTAGACTGGGCTAGTTAACAAACCTAGAGACCTAGGAGAGTCTCCCCTAGCTCAAGGGAACCAACCTGTGGCTCTGCAGAAAAGCCTTTCATGCAGAGGAAAGAAAAAGGAGTTGACTTCCTTCTGGGAGAATTCAGACCTCTGAGAGAAATGGCAACTCAAGATTCCAGGTAGGGAAGGGGAGGGCTGAACACAGAACTTCCTTTCTTCACACACAGCACTGAAGGGGATAAGAAATCAACCTGGAAAGGAGCTTCTCTGAGGGCAAACAAAGAGTCAGTTGCTCTGATAGGAAATTGTGAGGCAACATTATGGCACAGTGGTTAGAGAAAGGGACCTGGAGCCTGGCTATGCCTGAGTTTAAATCTGGCCTTGATAACTGCCTATTTTATGACTAATCTAGTCCCTGAACCACTTTGGTCTGAGTATCTTCACCCATGAGTTGGAATTTGGGAGGGAGGAAGAGGGGGTTGGACCAAATGGCCTCCAAGGTATCTTCCAGTCCTATGTTTATGATCACCTTTGGGCACTCCTGGATCCCTGGATCCTCATTTTGTAGGCAAAGACTCCAACATAGAGATTTTTGAAGCCATAGAAATAATACATCCTGAATTTCTTGAGTCAGATCTTCCCTGTAAGTTGCTCATTCCCTTGGGATCTTAGGGCCCTGTGGTAGATTTTTGTTTTCTGCTATCTCTAGGCCCCAGGGGTTCTATTTTGTAACCTGTTGTTCCAATGCATGGGATAAATGATTCCAAACTTTTTCATGCTTTAAGACGCTCAATATTTTATAGTACATGGTGGCTAAGGAGGGGAGGGTCCTAGGGACCTGGGGTGATTAAAAATTGGTGTCAGGGTAGGAGAAAGAAATTAAAGGAGGGATACCAGAAGAAATAAACAGTGACCCACTGACAATTTTTGCTATATACTGGAGTGGTGGGACTCAGTGATTGGAAAATATTGCCCTAAGGAAGAAAGAGTTAATGCAGTCTATTACCAGGAATAGTCCTAGATCCTGAAGCAAGTAGGAGTTAAGAGTTTGACTTGAGTAAATTATATCAAGGTTTGTAGGTGGTCCAGAAGGACATCCAAATATATTGGAAGGATGCAGGTCATTATGTGAGTAGGAGAGAATCATCAATATGAATAACTCACAATGTGTAATTGCCTACTTAGACTTACACCCCAGGAGTGGGGCTATAAATCCTTTACTCTGGGAGCTCCTGACTCTGTTACCCTTAAGTGCCTGGATTCTGGAAGGGGTGGGTAATGCAGAGTCTTACGGCTCTGAGTAACTTCTGCCCCAATTTCCCTAAGTGTTTAACCATGCCCACACACGTATGTTGAACATAATCTACAATCCACAAGGGGACTGACGATGGCATATCATTTCCTGGGCTGAATGTCTTGCCGCTGGCAGAACATCAGCTATTTCCTCATGAATGAGTCGTTTGGGTCTTCATGGCATCACTGAGATGTCTTTGCAGAAGCTTTTATGCATCATTCAATCATAGGATTTAAAACTGGAAGGAAACTTAGAGATTAGATTGCAGTTTTCTCATTTCACAGATGAGGAAATTGAAGTCTAGAGAAGGAGGGAAAGTCATTTACCCCAGGACACAGATAGTAAAAAACACAGCCAGAACTTGAAGCCACATCTGTGCTTTCTTCTGAAATAGAAATTATGAGGAAACTCAGGAATCAAATGGTGAGTTGGCTGTTCTTTCTCCTAGGTACAGAGGTGGCAGCATCTATACTTCTTAAAATGACCATTTTATACTTAGGAAGAAATAACTAGCATCACAGGAATTAAGCCTAGAAGAGAACCTGGAGATGTCTAACTCCCCTCAGTTTACAGATGAGGCTATTAAGGCCCTGAGTGGTGAATCAGCTCATGCAGGGTTTCCCAGGTAAGCAAGTAACAAACTCTCAAGTCTTGTATTTGTCACTTATGATCAGTCTTATTGATATTCTTCTGCTATCTGCTACCTGGGTCTTCATGTTTTTGGAACAGTTTCCATCTTTGTATTTCTTTAAAACAAATTTTTACTGATGTCTTTTGTTGTTTACATCATCATAGCTTTCCCCAGTATCCCTTCCCCTCTCTACTAGAGAAATATAGTACTTTTGGGGGGGCGTAGTCAAGATGGCAGAGTAGAAACAGGACTTCTGTGTGGCTCTGGCTTCCATCTCCTCCAATTCATGTAAAAAATGACTTTAGAAAAACTTTGGAGCTACAGAACCCACAAAATGACACAGAGAAGCTAACCTCCTGCTGAGGACAGCCTGGCAGGCCAGCAGGAAGCAGCCAGCACAGCACTCTGGGAGCTGAGTCCAGCCCCGCATGAGCCGGAGGTTTTAGCATCAGAGTGGCCTGACCAGCCGCCAGCAGGAGAGACTTCAGATCACCAGCAGCTGTGGTATTTTCCAGAATTATCAACTGTAATGTAATACCAAGGAAAGGCAACTTCCCAAGGTTCAAAATACCAGCATAGGTGCTCTCCATTTTATTCAGTGACCAACCAAGAACAGAGAAGATCAAAACATGACATCATTCCAAATACAGCATTTACTAAATGTGATTAAATAATCTCCAAGGACTACCCCACCCCAGGACCTTCCAATCATTCAATCAATTACAAAGTCCCTGGCCTAAATACTTCTCCACCCCTAGGCTATACCTTCATTTGTCAATCACAGAGCACAAAAAGGTCAAAAGTTCCCCACCCTTGGATCTCAATTGAATCTACCCCAGAGTTATATCAAGTTTAAATACAGCACTTAATACCCAAATGGAGGTCTTTTCTTCATCTTGACACGAGGCAAGTTCTCAGCAATCTTAGTTCCTGGGGAGACAAGGCTTAACAAGGCCACAAGATACATTGCCAGTCCCTTCATTAATTCATCCTCTGTCTCTAGAACAGTCCTAGAACCCCTGAAAACATTAGCAAAACCCTCTCCCAGGATTTCTGTAAACATACAACAAGAAAATCCTTCTTCAGGGCTTCTGAACCAACAGAAAGGTTCCCAGACCCCTGCAACAACAGCACTGTCCTTCACCAGTGGACAGTATTCACTCT